>NC_142031.1:77596495-77899495 GCF_982192425.1 Myodes glareolus | reverse complement strand
CAATAGAATTAACCTTATAAAAGAACTACTTGAAATCTTCCCTGAATTTTAAGTGACACACCAATACCTGGAACTCAACATTTTAAACTGATATAAATAAATCAGGGAAGGCAGATTGCAAATCAGAAGATTTAAGAAAGGTGGAACAAAGCCATTATATTTTTTTCCCAAATGACAGAGTTATATTCTATTTTCAATGTACTAAGAGATTTTAAAGAACCTCTCCTGTGCCCATATGTTGCAGATTACTTCCCACTTTCTCTTCTATCAGGTTTGGTGTCTTTTTTTTCTGAGGTCTTTAATCCATTTGGACTTGATTTTGTGCGTGGTGATAGATATGGATCTATATTCTTTCTTCTGCATGTTGATATCCAGTTATGCCAGCACCATTTGTTAAAGATGTTTTCTTTCTCCCTTTGTATAATTTTAGCTCCTTTGTTGAAAATCTGGTGTTCATAGGTTTGTGGGTTAATATCCGTGTCTTCAATTAGATTCCATTGGTCAACATCTCTGTTTTTATGCCAATGCCAAGTTGTTTTCATTACTGTAGCTCTGTAATAGAGTTTGAAGTCAGGAATGGTAATGCCTCCGGAAGTACTTTTCTTGTAAAGGATTGTTTTGGCTATCCTGAATTTTTTTATTTTTCCGTATAAAGTTAATTATTGTTCTCTCAAGGTCTGTGAAGAATTTTGTTGGGATTTTAATGGGGATTGCATTGAATCTATAGATTGTTTTTGGTAGAATTGCCATTTTTACTATGTTGATGCTCACAATCTAAGAGCATGGAAGACCCTTCCATTTTCTGGTATCCTCTTCAATTTCTTTCTTCAAAGACTTTAAGTTCTTGTCAAATAGATCTTTCACTTCCTTGGTTAGAGTTACCCCAAGATACTTTATGCTAGTTGTGGCTATCGTGAAAAGTGTTGCTTCTATGATTTCCCTCTCTGTTTCTCTATCCTTTGTGTATAGGAGGTCAACTGATTTTTTGGAGTTGATCTTTTATTCTGCCACATTACTGAAGGTGCTTAGCAGCTGTAGAAGTTCTTTGGTAGAGTTCTTACGTAGAATCCCAGTAGCACGGACAATAAGAGCATCAATGAATAAATGGGACCTCCTGAAACTGAGAAGCTTCGGCAATGCAAAGGATACTGTCATTAAGACAAAAAGGAAACCTTCTGAATGGGAGAAGATCTTCACCAACCCTGCATTAAACAAAGGTCTGATCTCCAAAATATATAAAGAACTCAAGAAACTAGACACTAAAACCCTAATTAACCCACTTCAAAAATGGGATACTGATCTGACAGAGAATTTTCAACAGAAGAAGTTCATATGGCAAAAGACATTTAATGTCATGCTCAACCTCCTTAGCAGTCAGGGAAATCAAAACAGCTTTGAGATACCATCTCACAAATGTCAGAATGGCTAAAATTAAAACCACCAAGGATAGCCTCTGCTGGCAAGGATGTGGAGTAAGGGGAACACTCATCCATTGATGTTGGGAATGCAAACTTTTGCAACCACTTTGAAAATCAGTTTGAGTCAACCTACCTCAGGATCCAGCAATTCCACTCTTGTGAATATACCAAAGAGACGCTCAATCAAACTACAAAAGCATTTTTTCAAATTTGTTCATAGTAACAATATTTGTAGTAGCCAGAACCTGGAAACAATATAGGTGCCCTCAATAGATGAATGTATAAAGAAGGTGTGGCACATATACACTTTAGAGTACTACTCAGAGGTAAAAGAAAAGACATCTTAAATTTTGCATGCAAATGGATGGAAATAGAAAACACTTTACTGAGTGAGATAACCCAGACCAAAAAAGAGAATTATGGTATGTATTCAGTCATAAGTGGATTCTAGCAATAAACAAAGGACATTGAACCTATAGTTCATGATCCTAGAGAAGCTAAATAAGAAGGTGAATCCAAAGAAATACATATAGTTATCCTCCTGGATATTGGAAGTAGACAAGATCACTGGGCAGAAGTTGGGAGTAGGGGAGCTGGGGTGGGTTGGGGACAGAGAAGAGAGAAGGGGGGATTGGTGCGAACTTGGGGGAATGGGAAAATTGAGATGGAGGAAGGGTGTATATGGGAGCAAGAAAGAAGATATTTTAACTTAGGGAGCCATTTTAGGGTTGGCTAGAATCTTGTCTCTAGAGTGGTTCCAAGGGGGTTTCCCCAACATGGTCTGTGGGCAGCAGAGGAGAGGGTGCCTGAACTGGACATCTTCCATAGCCACACTGATGAATATCTTGCATATCACCATAGAACCTGCATCTGGTGAGGAATGGAGATAGAGCAGAAACCCATATTGGAGCACTGTACTGAGCTCCCAATGCCTAGATGAAGAGCAGAAGGAGGGAAATATAAGAGCGGAAGGCAGGACTGTGATGGGTGCATCCACCCACAGAGACTGTGGAACTGATCTAGTGGGAGCTCAGCAAGGCCAGCAGTACTGGGTCTAAACGAGCATGTGATCAAACCTAACTCTCTGAATGTGGCTGACAACAAGGGCAGACTGAGAAACCAATGATAATGACACTGGATTTTGATTTTACTGCATGTACTGGCTTCTCTGGATCCTAGTCTGTTTAGATGCACACCTTCCTAGGAAGGAGGGGGGGCTTGAACTTCCCACAAGGCAGGGCACCATGACTTCTCTTGGACTGGAGATCATGGGGGAGGAGGTGTGGGGAGGAAATGGGAGGATGGGAGGAGGTGGACATTTTAAATAAATAAATGAATAAATAAATAAAATATTTTAGTATAATTTGAATGATTCACCTTTCTATAAGGTCACCAGTATTATTATATTTGTTATAATTTTGATTTTAATTATGATATTAAATAAGGTTTATATAACTGAGATCTGAACTATTTTTCAGATTTGGAAGCACCCAACAAATTTCTTCAATCTTAAATTTCAATAAACTTGAATAGTTTTATATATTTTGTCAATCAGTTTTCTTGATAAGTGTAATGTAAAAACCTGACTCTACAATAGTCATAAAGCTTATCTCAGAAACACATGTCAAATTTGCAGCCAGAGTAGTCCACAAAAATCTACAATACCCTTCATGTGAATAGTCTTACTGGTGTAAACTTGTAGCAAGAGCTTTTATTAAAGCTTATCCAATAATCATTTAAAAAAATCTCAATTTAGTTACTGATTTGCAATATGCAGGAAGAGTTGTCTTACATGTTGATACTGCTTAATTTATACCAGATTATACAGAATTAATTTCATTATTCATTCAGGTTCAAGATTTTATAAGGAATAAGCTTTTCCTGAATATATATTTTCCCAAGTATATATCACATATTACACATCTGATTCCATATGGGTTATCCATGTCCTTCAGCACAAGGTAATGCAGAAATTGATTATTGATTTGAAGTGTGCTGAAGAACTAAGAATTTCATAAGAAACATCATGTCAATAGCAAAGGTTTAAAGAATGAGTTTTTTTATTACATGGAAACAAGCTAAGGAGATTATAAAGAGATGACTTACTTGCTCTTTCTATTTTTTTTCTTCTTTTTTTTAAAATTTTATTAAATTATAAAAGTTTCCATTTCCGCCCCTCCTCCCAATACCCTCCCACTCCCCCCACTCCCTCTCCTCCTCCCTCTCCATCCCTAAGAGCAGTCAGGGCTTCCTGCCCTGTGGGAAGTTCAAGTTCCTCCCCCCTCCCTCCAGCTTCAGGAAGGTGAGTATCAAAACAGACTGGATCCCAAAAATCCAGTATATGCAGAGGAAACAAGTCCCAGTGTCATTGTCAATGGCTTTTCAGAAAGACTCCGGACCAGCCACATTCAGAGAATCCAGCCACATTCAGAGAATCTGGATGGATTGCGTCCTCGTTCAGTCCCAGTCCAACTGGTCTTGGTAAACTCTCATTAGATCCGTCCCCTTGTATCAGTGGGGGATCGTATCCCTCGCAGTCCTTACTTCCTTTTTCATTTTCTTCGTCCTTCTGCTCCTCGTTTGGACCTTGGGGGGCTCAGTCCGGTGCTCCAATGTGGGTCTCCGTCTGTATCGCCATCCATCGTGGGATGAAGGTTCTCTCTGATCTTGCCTTCTTTGCTCACGTTCTCTTTCCTTCTGCTTCTCATTTGGACCTAGGGAGTTAAGTCCAGTGTACCAATGTGGGTCTCTGTTTCTATATCCACCCATCGCCAGAAGAAGATTCTATGGTAATAAGCAAAATATTCATCAGTATGGTTATGGGCCAAGGCCGTTTCAGGCACCCTCTCCTCTGTCCAGAGAACAATCTGGGGATCTCTCCTTGGACCTGGGATCCCATTTTTAATCAAGTCTCCTGTAAACCCTAAAATGACTCCCTTAGTTGAAATATATTCTTCCCTGATCCCATATCCATCCTTCCTCCCTCCCCCCCATCCCAGTTCACCGAGCTTTCCCCATTCTTCCCCTACTCCCTTCTCTCTAACCCTCTCCCCTTCCAACAACCCTCCCACCCCACCATGCACCCGAGGTTACCTGGAACTCTTGTCTATTTCCAATCTCCAAGCAGATAGCTACATGATTTTCATCAGGTTCACCTTCTTATTTAGCTTCTCTAGGATCATGACTAATAGGCTCAAAGACCTTTAATTATGGTTAGAATCCACTTATGAGTGAATACATACCATATTCCTCTTTTTGGGTCTGGCTTACCTCACTCAGTAAAGCGTTTTCTATTTCCATCCATTTACATGCAAAATTCAAGATGTCATTGTTTTTTACCGCTGAGTAAAACTCTAATGTGTATATGTTCCACACCTTTTTTAACCATTCTTCTATTGAGGGGCACCTAGGTTGTTTCCAGGTTCTGGCTATTACAAATAGTGCTGCTATGAACATAGTTGAACAAATGCTTTTGTAGTATGTTAGGGCATCTCCTAAGCAGAACCCCAAGAGCGCAGACAATATGAGAAACAATGAATAAATAGGACCTACTGAAACTGAGCAGCTTCTGCAAAGCAAAGGATACTGTCAGTAAGACAAAAAGGCTACCTTCTGACTGGGAGAAGATCTTCACCAACCCCTCACCAGACAAAGGTCTGATCTCCAAAATATACAAAGAACTCAAGAAACTAGACACTAAAACTCTAATTAACCCAATTAAAAAATGAGGTACTGAACTGAACAGAAAATTCACAACAGATGAACTTCGAATGGCCAAAAGGCACTTAAGGTCATGCTCAATCTCCTTAGCGATCAGGGAACTGCAAATCAAAACAACTTTGAGATATCATCTTACACCTGTCAGAATAGCCAAACTCAAAAACACAATTGATAGCCTATGCTGGAGAGGATGTGGAATGAGGGGAACACTCATCCATCGTTGGTGGGAATGCAAACTTGTGCAGCCACTGTGGAAATCAGTGTGGCGGTTTCTCAGTTAACTGGGAGTCAACCTCCCTCAGGACCCACCAATTCCACTCTTGGGAATATACCCAAGAGATGCCCTTACTTGCTCTTTCTGTATCCAAATACCACTACCTGCAAGAAGTAACCCAAAGGGTACTCAACAGAAGGAAATCTAGTAAATGGATGTGGCCCACTTTAAAGAACTGGGAAAATTAAAATATGTACACCACTCCATTGATACTTATTTAGGTTTTCAGTGGGCAGCTGCCTTTAACTCAGAAAAGGCTGATTCTGTAATCATGCATTTATTTGAAGTTATGGCCATCACGAGCATATCGTCACTAATAAAGACAGATAATTGTCGAGCATATTTATTTAAGAAAGTGAAACAATTTTTTGCTTATTATATAAAGCATATTACAAATATACCAAACAATCCTTCAGGTCAGGCTGTAATAGGAAGATCAAATGAATCTATAAATATGTTAAAAAACAGAAAGGGATGGAAAATAATCCTGGAAATAGAATGCATAATTACTTATTAATCTTTAATTTTTAATGCTAATAAGAAAGGAATAATGGAAGCAGAGAAACATTGCATAATAGAAAAGTCTTCTGAATTAAATCAGTTGGTGTATTTCAAGATGTGTTCACCCTAGAAAGGAAACCAGAAGAAGTTCTAGGTTGGGGAAGGGGTTTTGGTCTTGTTTTTACAGGAGAAGAAAAGTCATAGATCCCATGAAAGTTAATAAATTTTCTATTTGAAAAGGAGAAACCTCTTGTGAAAGAAATGGTAGCTCATCACAGAGGTGACAATCATACAGGTAACAAAATACCCATAAGGATTGGGGAAGGGTTGTGTTCTCATCTTCGCAGGAAAATACTCCCCTACAAAAATTCAGCAGATTGTATGAGGGTATAAAAATTTATAGACTCACTTAAAATTCAAATCTGGCTTTGGATTTGGATAATGGCTATCCTTCTCTAAATAGCAAGTTGTTAAAAGAAAATAATCACAGTTTCTTTCTCATGTCAGAAACCATCTGGCATTGGATAGAATAAGAGATTTTAGGAAAAAATTTTCTTCTCTCCATATTTACATTTGCAAGATTTTCCTGCAATAAGGTTTGAAGTTTCCAGGAAGAAGATGTGGCCCCACAGCAATTGCTCCACCTGATTGATATGATATCAGGATATTGATAGCTCTACTTTAGAACTGGTTTTTGGTACCAGCTACTCAAAAATGGTCCCAACTTTGCTAGTTGTAATGGTGCACCTACCTTTTATCTTTTGGCCAGAACTCTAAATATTAACTTCATATAATTTCAATTGACTGCACAGAGACTATGTGCAATTATAGCAAACAGTAATCTTGAAACTTAACCATCATTTTAGTTTTACAGGATGCCATTAAAAGACCATCACCCCAATGACAGATTGAAATAATTTTAGAAGACAAATGCTCTTCTCCAACCAAAAATTGACCTCGGGGTTGGGACATTAATTAGGGGTTGATTATGAAGGGTACAAGGTTGGGGTTTGAGGTGAAAATTTTGTAGGTTCAGAGATCTAAACAAAAATAGGTAATTGAATGGGATAGTAGGTAGTTTAGTGTGAGCTTACTCACACTCATAAAGATAACAGTGAGTAACAGAGTGAATACTTTTGAGCTATTATTTATAAAAAGTTTACATTGGTATAGATTCTTATATGTTGATAGAAATTCAAATTATGTTTGTCATACTAATTATACTCCTATTTCTGCTTACAAAATTTGTCATACTTATATTAGACTAATCAGTTTATTTAGATACAAAGAAATTGTATTCTACATAGATAGGCAATCTTCAGCCTCTTCAAAGAACTTCTGTAGAATATGGCATTTAGATAAATTTTGGTTCTGTTGATTTGAGAAACAATTGCTCCTGGCAGAAGAAATCTATTCCAGAGAGAATGGGTGGGCACCAAAGACAGTCCACTCAGTGAATGTTTTCTTCTTGACAGAATTGGCCTTTTGGCAAAGAATTGCCCATACATCAACCACTTAGAAAATGCATGGTGTCCAGACTAGCCAAGCGTGATACAAGAAAAAAGACTGCCAAACCTTGCCAAGACAGGGCAAGATCATTTTGAAAATTTTTCTGCCTTTGAAAATGATGGGTCAAGTTACTTTAGGCCTTAGCATTTGGTTGTTCCAATAGTACAAATGAGATTATGGGTGATTGCCCAGGTAGCCAGTTGACACTGTCATCTACTGCTCCATTGCTCTTCCTGCCTATTCAAGTAATTTCTCGGGTCTTTCATGGGGTTGCAGACTAGAGAGTCATAGTTACTTTCCTCTTATGACTTAGCCAAGCCATTTTAATGCAAAACTTAGACTCCTTAGGATAGGATAATTATTAAAACATTTAATATATATTTCTTTATTGATATTGTTTATGCTGGTTGTAATTATAATTTTTCTGCTTGATATCTGTTTTATTGCTCATAGTTTTATATCAGGTTTTTAACTCTCTTATTCAGACAAAAGGGTAAGGTGATGGGAAATCTACTCCAGCTAAAGGCTTTTGAAAGGACAGACCAGGTTGGGCATGGCCTTTGGTAATAAAACTCTCATGTGTCTGCCTGTTAACTCTCTCTCTCTCCTCACTTGCCCCACCTGGATGTTGGATTCCATTTCTGTTCCTTGCTGTGATCTGTGAGTTCCCCTTAATAAAAAAAAAACCCTAGTCTATCCTATTCAGACCTAGCGTAAAATTCCTTTATTTGTATTCCCCCCATCTGACATGTTTACTTTCAGAGCTAGTGTGAAATTCCTTTATTCATATTCCCTCCATCTGACATGTTTACCATCAATATAGTTTTCAACATTAGATGCTAAATGCTTTTCAAAGTAATCAAACTGAAAAGTAAGGTGTTTAGAATTTTAATCTTCAAACAAATTGTCTCTGAAGACAATTTCAAATTAGATTATGTTTCTTCTTACCTAAACATTCTGCAGAAGGTAGACTGTCATTAGCTGTCTTGGTACAATTTATATCTTTAATGTCTTTTGTTAAAATATTTCTTCCATTTAATACATTTTAACATGTTAATATATGTGCTCTATTTGCAAAAGACATTTCTCTTCAATTCACATGAGCTACTAGACAGTTTTGCCTATCTTAATGTCACCATAAGAAACAGCAGTGTTAACACCATATCATGGGTAAAGAAGAATGCTGATATATGGATGTGAAAAATATTATTATGTTTTTATATTAATTAATATGAATTTTATATTAATTAAATATATTCATTATTTTAAATGCAACAGTTTCTTACTACAGACTTGTTCATCATCGATGGATTGTCCCATTCCTGATTGTGTATTTCATGCTCACAGTTTTTCTGCACTTTATATATCTACTTTTCTCCATTTCTGGATATGCTAGATATTCTCCTTTAATCTATTAACTACAGATGGGATTGGGTCATTGATATGATCAAAATCATGGCTAATGTTCAAGCTTATAAATATTAAGTCTATCTTAGTTTACTAAAAATTCAATTTCAACATTGTTTAATTAGGCTACATAAGATTACTTTACTGTTTTCTCATCGGGAAAAGAATATATTCCATTAATTTTATCCTATACAGCATTATAAGCATTTAAAATCCATTATTTCACATAAACTTCAAAATATTCTAAAAAAATTGACATCATTTGTATACATCATTTGTATATTAACATAATAGGCACATTGTCACAGAACACTTGGATGTCAGATGCAAGATTATCACACCAAAATTCTTTCTCTCCCTCTTATTGTTTATATCAGACTTTCAAGCTTATTTTATATGCAGCTTCTGACTTGACATACGAGTTTCAATATAATTCTTGTTTTATGTTTTTGTTTTGATTTAAACATCTTATATAATTGCCTTTATATTCTTTCCTGTATGTTTTCAGGCATGTGGAAGCCTTCTTTTATAGGGTCAACGATTTTTTTAATTTCCTATCACTGTCTGGATTCCAAATGCACCCACTGAAATCCTTAAACAGTTCTCTTCACAATTGGGGTAAGAAATTTTTTTTAAAAAAACCTCAACATTTCAGTGTTATTTTCTCAATCTTTTTTGCTATCAAAATATCAAAACTGCTATAAACTGTCATACCATGAGGAAAGCAGAAAGAGGAAATATGTAACTCAATTTGCAATCGCCATGTAAGAAACGTAGATGGGGAAAAAGTCAATTTGCCAGTTAAATCACTAAGAAACTTTAATATAAAATTGTAACCTTGCTTCTTGAGGTGATAAACAGGAGCCTTATGTGGGAAAATTTTCTATATCCTGACAGTCCCAACGAATATCACTATGATCACCTTATTCTCTTATGTTTTAATGAGTTCTAAGAAATGAAATTTTATAGCACAGAAATGGAGAAAAGCAGGAACAACAAGGAAAGACAAAGGTAGTATAAAATGTAGTAATATTTTGCTTGTGATTTAACAAATCAAGCTTGCCTGAAAATCAAAGGGACAAGCTAAGCCATTAGAGGCCAAGGAGAGGCAACATACACCTTTAATCCCAGGATTTGTGAGTGAGAAGCAGAGAAATATTTGTTAGTTCAAGGCTATGCTGGGCTACATAAGATTGAATCTGTCTAAAAAAGGAACAGAGCACACACAATGGTAATCCCAGCATTTGAAATCCCACATCTTTAATCCTGGCACTAGGGAGGTGGAGATATTAATTATATGGCAGGACAGAGATAGGAATAGAAGACTGGAGGAGACAAGAGCTCACTGCAGTCTGAGGTTCACTATTGTAGTCTCAGAATGCAGTCTGAAGAGACAACCTGAGAACAGGATCATCTCTTCTCTCTGAGCATTGGTAGATGTCAAAGTTCTCTCTACTGGCTGGCCACATTACTTTTGTAACCCTTTATCTTTCATTCCTTAATATGTGACTCTGGGTTTTTACTAAGAATGATTAGAACCCATGATACATGAAAATCTACAACATTCAGGAAAATTTAGCCTAGACTATCTGTGAGTTTGCATTTTTGTAATAATTTTATATGAAATTTGCCATATATTACTGTTTGCCACCTCAACCAATAGTTAAGTAAATAAACATATATGGAAAGAAAATATAGCATGGGCTTATGTTTTCAGAGGCTTCAATTAGTGATCAATTATCCCTATTAATTTAGAGCTGAATTGAAGAAGAGTATCATGGTAAAATTTTATGGTCAGTAGTTCATATGTACATCAAGAAATTTATTCAAATACTGTGCAATGTCTTCTGATCTGAACTACGTTTCCAATATTTTAGTGACAAATGTAGAGAAAGATCTCACACTGTACCCTTTTATCTGAAGCAATTTTCACAAGGACCTTAGCCTTTTGAATTTTTAATTGTTTCTCAATCTTAGAGTTTTATTTTCTATCTATATAATTTTAGGCTTTAAATCACTAAACACTAGATTATTTAGAGATTTCAACTGGTAAAATGCTTGTTGCACAAGGACCTGAGTTTGAATATTAAGAACTCACATAAAATATAGTTTTGGTAGAACTTCTTTTTTATCTAAGTTCTGAGATTTTCTGGAGAGCCACTTGAGTTTAATTGAGAGACATTATATCAATTAAGTAAGGAGGAGTTGCACTTGAAAAAGCATCTGATATTGACCTTTTGCCTAAAAATGTGTTATAAGAGGCAATAAAACTATATACACATATAGACACATATAAGACATCACATTTGTATACATACATATGCATACACACTTGCACATTAACACATCCATACATCAAAGTTGTAAACTCATAAATACAGGAAAAAGAAAAACACATATATAGAGATATTAGAAGAGTACTGTTTATACCCACAAAAATTCTTATGCCTAAAATCAACCAGATGAATTGCATATTTTGCATATCAGACTAAATTCTCAGTAGACAGAGTAAACAGCAACAACCAAACACAAACCACATTATACATAGCCAACAGCAGCAGCAGCACCACCACCACCAACAACAACAACAAAAACAGCAAAACAGAAAACAAAGGCAATGGCAACATTCAAATACAAACAACATTAGACACAAAGAACAGCAACCAAACACAAAATACAGTAGACAGAACAGTTGCAACCAAACACAAAAAGGAGACCAACAAACAGTATTAATCAAATACAAACAACAGTAGTAGTAGCCAATAGCAACAAGCAAATGCAAATCACAGTATACAGAGTCAACAGCAATGAAAAACACAAGCAGCATTAGACACACACACAGCATTAGACACAGTCAACAACAACCAAATATAAGCAACAGAAGACATAGACAACAGCAACAAAAATTACTTAGCTAATCTAGGGAGGATAAATTCTAATTTCAATTATGATTAGATTAAATCTGCATTACAGTATTAAAAATCTTGTTACTTACTTAGAACGCACATAATGTACATAGAAATAATATGTTTTAATCCAGCTCAAAATTAATTTATTTAAAAGATGGTTGTAAATAAAAATGAAAAGATGGTGTGTTCACTAAGGAAAGACATCAGAATAATTTTCTTAACATTGTTCCGTAAACTAAAGTTATCTATGAAAGAAGAAAATGCATGCACACACAAATTGCCATTGTAAGTCGAAGCATGGTAATTATTGTCTGTAATTCCAACATTTGAGAGTCTGAGACAGGAGAGTTGATATAACTTTTGAGATAAGCAGGACAGCATAGTGAGTTCAAAGCTAGGCTGGACCAGATGAGAAGTATGGTGCTACCTTGGTTACACATAGATCCCCATTTGAAAAAAGAAAAGAAGAGAGAAGGGAGTGAATGAGGAAGGAAGAAAGAAAAAGAAAGAGAGAAAGAAAGGAAGGAAGGAAGGAAGGAAGGAAGGAAGGAAGGAAGGAAGGAAGGAAGGAAGGAAGGAAGGAAGGACAAACAGGTAAACTATTTTAAAAATGAAAAATGTTTAAGCAAGTTCAATTACGAAAATAATAAATACTATTAGGTACATTTAGGCATAGATCTGAGTAGGCAGAAGAATGAGTCAATGAAGCAGAAACTAGGAAAGTAGATATATTTGAATATGTATAACAGAAAGAAAAAGATTAGACAAGTGAAAAAAAAGAGTTTGAGGATTATGTAGATTAAAGTTCTAACAGTGAGATAAGTGAGTGTCAAAAAATATGGCAAAATTCTCAGCAGTACAGTTTTAGGTTAGAAAGTAATAGAATGATATATTCAGATCAGTACTAGGAATGGAAACAATTTTGAATGAACAATGTTAAGCTGTTAAAATTCTGCTTTCAGAATTACAGAATAAAATAATATATTCCAAAGTAATATATTCCAGGAAGGGGATGGTGTTACTAACACACTTGCCCTGCATGATAATACAGGAATCCTGCAGTTTGAGTTGAAGAGTGTTAATAAATAATGAAAATTGCACAAAAACTAAAAATAGAATCCGAATAAAGTTAAACATAAGGCAACTACAAAAACTAGAATCAATTTGTATATTTTCAAAAACATCTTTTCATATGTTATTTGTTCTTTGATAATTTTGTGTGCTGCATTTTAATTATACTTAACCCCTTCTGAAACGTCTTCCATAACCACCAATATACGCTACATATTCAGATTTGTGCCTTTTTTGTTGCTTTATTTAAAACCCATTAGCTATAAAATGTGATCTCATAGTGTTGGATGTATGGTCTTTGATTATTATACCAGAGATTAGTGTATTTTTAAAAAGCTATTACTAATGTAAAGCAATTTCCAACAATATATTTTAAAGAAGATTTTTGGAATTTATGAATTATGGGGCTTTTATTTCTAAAAATCTCTATTTTCAGGTTTAACAGATTTATGTTCTAATATTCAAATCTTTCAATGGTAAAATAACAAATTAGGAATAAACTATTTAATTTAGCACACCTCCAGAAAAATAGCTATTAGCTTAAAGTTAGCATTACAATAATTGTTTAAATAAACTTGACTTTGGGTTTGCTTTACATTTTAATAGATTAATGGGTTAAAATATTGGACTATACATTTTGGATGAAAAATATTAAAATATTAACTTCTTTGACTAAAATCACTAAAACCATGACACAAATGAATAGGAATATGGTTTTTTTTTTTTTTTCAGGCCGTTAAGATCAACCTTGTACAAATTAAAGCAGAAGTCAAATCCACTCTTCATGGTACCAAAGTAATAATGAAAACTGCTACAGAGTACATAGATACGCAAAAGGAAATGGCAAGGGAATTAAGTAATTCACTACAGTTCATATCTCATTATGAACATTCATTGTTGTAATTCATTTCTTTTCCTGTTATCTTTGGAATAACAATAGCTACATACAAAGTGTTTCAAACACATTTTATGCATTAAAGTGTCAATAAATTTCCATATATCTGTAAATATATATATTCTTTTAGATACATTATAAACTTTCTCTGTCTTTTGAGTCTTGCTTTCACTGTTCTGATTTTCTCTTTCTTTTCCTACATATCATTGTGAAAGTTAACATCACAGCCAAGATTGCAACAATGAAAACTCACCAGCTTTTCAGAGTTGTTCTTTGAAAGACCAGTGACATCTTCAAATTTAGGCAAAAATATCTGAACTAGAGATTACCTTCAATAAGTCTACATTATTAATATTGTTAATCTATCTCAAAATAATTACAATGTTGATGGAATTTTTTTGTCCAGCTTGGTCCCACAGTCATTCAGTCCCACATAAACAGAGATTTATATTAATTATAACATATAAATTATATATTATAATTAATAATAAGCTTAGGCTTATTATTACCAACCACTTATAACTTAAATTAAACCATAATTTTTATCTATATTTAGCAATGTGGCTTGTTAGCTTTCCTAAATTAGGCATTCTCATCCTGCTCCCTCCATGTCTGGGTGGTGACTGTGACTCTCTTTCCTCTTCTCAGAATTTTCTGAGTCTGGTCATCCCACCAATACATTCTGCCTGATTATTGGTCAATCAGTATTTTATTAAAACAATATGAGTGAAAAATCTTTACAGTGTAAGAGAGCATTCTCCCACAATATTTCTGACTACCCTTGTTAATTTAAAAAGTAATCTCCTTGGTTGAATGATTCACACATTTCTCTCGATTCCAAGACTCATTTTTGAGAAAATTTAGCAGCAGAGATTGAAAGTATAACTTATGACACCATTATTTTATAAAAATAATTTTAACTCATCAAAATGCTTTTTACGAACCTCACAAAGATGGACAGTGTTTAACTTAACCCCACATACAAAGAAAATTTTATCATATTAAATATAAATATTTAAACCTTCTTAAAACAGTCTACTTAAAATTCAACAACAGTTATAACTTTGTAAGTAAGCTTATTATATTTCTTAACATAGTTCTGATGTTTTGGTCTGGTTGTTTGGTTTGTTTTGGGTATGACTTTATCCTGTAATCCAAGCTAGTTGGGCCCCCACTGTGTATTCCAGACCAGCCTCAAAGTTATGGCAATCCTAACTCACTTTTTTGAATGCTGGAATAATAGTATAATACAGCACAGTGGGTTCATTTATTTTTTTATTATATAGAATTTTATTGTTTAAAATCAGTTTCTGGCAAAAATGACAAGCTGACTTTGAATATATTTGCAAATAATTGAATTATTATGAATACAATGAGTTTATGCTACACACAAATTTCAAACAAGCAAAATTCTCATCTCATTCCTTATTTCTAAATGATGTTATTAGCATATGAAAAAATATGCTTCTATCCATGTGGGTGACTTGAATATAACTTTGAAGAGGCAAATATTAAATTATTATTATTCCTGAACTTGTGTTCAATTAGGAGTTATGTCTGAGTATAAAGTTAATAAATTATGTCATTAAAATATGAATTAATGAGAAAAACAAAAGGATAAACATGTTCAAATGGGATTCTCTAGGACTCTACTAATGACTAAGTGGTTAAGAACATTTACTGCTCTTGATGAGGTTCTGCAATTCCAATTCTGTCAAATTTGATACCCCCTTTCAGACTCCCCAGGGATGAGTCAGGCTCTCAATGTATTTGCATATAGACATACAATCTAACACTCATACACATAAAATAACTACATCTAAATATTAAAAGTTAATTTCTCAACGTGAAAAGGAAATATTAACACCAAATAATGTGATTTCAGCAGAAAAATAAAATAATTTGTGTCTAATATCTAGGCGAAATTTGTACCATTTCAAATCCAAAATGGCCAACTTTACCATTACTA
Organism: Myodes glareolus; assembly: GCF_982192425.1. Taxonomy (NCBI): domain Eukaryota; kingdom Metazoa; phylum Chordata; class Mammalia; order Rodentia; family Cricetidae; genus Myodes; species Myodes glareolus. Next base: position 77,883,822 of record NC_142031.1, on the reverse strand, counting down.
ATACAACAAATTTTAATGTGAGAGATGACTTCATAACATAGATCACACCTTGAATATTTTTGGAACTATGCCTAAGCAGAGATTTCATGAAAGAATACATTATTCATCTTAGATATTGTTGAATTCTATGGGAAAAGTGAAAGATTTATGGAAACTATTTTTACAATTAAGCTTTATAATGCACTTTTGCTACAAAATACATATATGTATATATATGCATCAAAAGCTATATTAAGGACTAGAAATTTATTATTAATGAATAATTCATTAAAGCTTAAGTCAAGGTATTGTTTTATAAATCAAAGTGGTTGCAAAAATTGTCAAATAAGTAGATGATTTAGAATAAAATAATTCTTATTTTCCTCTGGCACTCAGAGGTTATTTCAATAGTGATGTTTACTTCTGCCTTGTTCAGTATCTACTAATGAGTGGGGAATGAGTCATCCTGTAGTATACTAAGACTTTCCTTTCATGCCAATTATTATATGCCTAATGTTTGAGAAGTCCTAAGAGTCTCAAGGTCTGGTCTTAGTATAAGCCTCTTTCATGGAAAAAGCTGCATACTTTTTTCTTGGCCCACAATACTATTTTTTTCTGGCCTAATCTGTCTTTTTTTATCATAACATTTCATACCAAAATCTTTAATGTACTCAAAGAGTGTGAGAGACTGAATAGAAGAGTTATTCCAATTTGTAAGAGCATTTGCTCTTTAATTATAGCTAAAATAGATCTATAATTATGAAGACATTTAGTGATCTGTGGATGCGAAGAATATTCATGTTTGGATGAGAGGAAGTACAAAGGAAACAGCATTACAGGTTATAAAAACAAAAAAAGATAGGGTCTGAGTGAATCATCTTTACTATTGTAAGAAATAAAATTCTTATTTGATGGTTAACTACGAAGACCATGAATAAGGTACATCTTAGTGACACAAACCTTGCCTAATGTTAATGAGATACTGTGTTCAGTCCTCAACATCCCAAAAAGCATCACTTCAAATTTACCAATATGTCTTCAATAAAGAAGGTTTCCATTGCCAAGAAATCTTTTTTTATCTTCTATGTAGCCTATTGTTCTGATACCACATATAATTGAGATTATACAGGCGGCTTCCTACCACCTGAAATAATTACATGGAAACTGTATTCTTTTAAACACTGCCTGGCCCATTATCTGTAGCATCTTATTGGCTAATTCTCACATCTTGATTAACCCATTTCTAATAATCTGTGTAGCACCACGAGGTGGTGGCTTACTGGGAAGGATCTTAACATGTGTCCATCATGGAGAGGAGAGCTATAGCATCTGCCTCATTGCCTTCTTCCCAGCATTCTGTTCTGTCTACTCCACCCACCTATGTTCTGACCTATCAGGCCAAGCAGTTTCTTCATTAACCAATGAAAGTAACACATAGACTGACAACCCTCCTCCATCACTATTTTTCTGATACCACATATAATTGAGATTATATCTGCATATTTAGTTACTGAGGTAGTGCATTTGCTAATTACATACAAATCTATGTAGGTTAAAATTATTTCTTGTCCTGATGCCAACTATCCTTGCAAGTCCCAGATCAAGTGACTTTCATATTAAAAGAAAGACCAGAGGCAGATTATTATGAAAGTTTTATATTGAAAGAATATGGTCTAGCTACAGCTTCTGAGGGAAATGTTCTTTCAATTTTTTCAGGCATCCCACAATGGCAAATTTACTGCCTTTCAGGGAGACAGTTGCAATGAAGTACAAAGGCAAGAGAAGTCCTTTCCTATAGAGAATCCCTGTCTGTCTTCAAACACATCCACTCACTGCTCTGGAAAATAATAAAAGCACACTCATTTTGCTTTTCAAAAATGTATAATTCTTTGAGTCCTCAATTCTTTGCAGTACATTTTCAGTTTCTTAGTAAAAGACGAGAAAATGTAACACTATCATCAAGGCAGTAATTTTATGAACATGAAATAATCCTCTTGATATCTAATTCTTGATATCTAATTCTGAACTAAATATAACACCTAAAGTGTCTGAAACTTGAGTGGCACAGTATAATTGCTACTATTAGATGCTTCAATGAGATGACTATTTGGCATCTTTTAGAGAAATTTATGTGATATTATATTATAAATTGAAGCCTGATGAACTTCATGTTGTTAACTTTTATTCATTTTTCTACTTACTACATTCTCTTTTTATTCAAAAGTTAATTTAATTAGTTATTGAACATTTTTGCTGTTTTTCTAAGACTCTATTTTTTCAATGTATCTATATATATATATATATTACAGTGATAACAAAGTGATAAAAATCTCTTAGTTCAGAATTTTCACTTACTATTATTTATTTCTCACATTCTTGTCACATAGTGATATGATATAATAAATACTGAAAAATTTACCATGATAATCTATTTAACCATAGGTGGTATTTTAGAGAATTTAAACAAGTTTTCTCTGAACCATTTCTTTATTAATTTTACAAATACAAATTGTTTTCTAGTATATTTAGATCTGAATTTAAAGGTAACAAAAGTAAATTGTGGTTTGGCCAATCTGCATATTCAAATTATAAATACTCAGTTTTCACTTAACCTCTAATTGAGGTTGGATTTTACTTTAAATCAAATTTATGATTAAACAATATGATAAATATTTGACTAGAATTACATTCACAATGATCCACAATAAAATTACCCTTTCAAATTTGCCTCTTGGATGACTGCTTTTGTCATCTGATCAAAATTAGAATGGCAGAAAATTCCAAGATTTGTTTTATTTATTTCTTAAATATCATTAACACATCATTTATTTAGTTTTAGACCAGTTATTTTCTTATAACTGCCAATGTATTATTCTAAAACACTGGTGATAGTGAGACTACATTGTACTATTTCAGATTCAAATAAAATTTATATACCAATTAGAGGCAATTATATCACACTATAAGAAACTATATGCAAACTTTATTTTTATTTTTTTACAAAAATTAGGAATTCTGTCTAATTAAAAATTTATCATTTGCAGAAAATATGGGGAACTGCTCACATCAATCAAAAAATTAAAAGACTGGATGAGCAGTTATGATATATATGGCAGTTAGACTTTATACACCTCATAAACCGGCCATTATTTGCCTTAATTCCTTGTCCAGAAGTATAACCACATGCAAAATGTTCCTTTTTACATTACTATGTTTACTGCTATAGTCATTGTCCAGATTTTGATTATTCATCAATTTCTGGGAATATTTCATAGGAGATATTTTTGCTATACTGGTTTTACAAGCTATTTTGCTACTTTTTCTATAATATTTCTAAGTCATAAAGGTAGGAAATATAATGTAGACATATCCTTGTGGGTTGGGTTCCAGAGGACACATGTTCTCTCTCATCTGAATTTCTTAGCACCAATCTTCAGATATGAGTGTACAGCATGAAGTAAACAAAAATCCCATAAAGGTAGAAACAGAATGTGGGAGGAGATTTTGAAAGAAAAATAATAGGACACAGTTGATATGAAGCAGAAAATTCAAAAGCACAGAAGGGACTCCAGTGGGGAAAGACATGAAGAATTCAAGTTGAAAGGAGATAAAGATAAGAGAGACAAATAATACAAAAATTATTTGATTAAGCTTCAAGAAATCATTTGCTTTATAATAAAATTATGTAGAGCACATATAAATATGTCCAAACAAATACATACATATCAGGAAGTTATGTCATTGAAGTTAACAATGCACCCTAAAAGAACCATTATTACAAAGCATTAGAAATCTTTAGACAGGATAGTAGAAGTAACTCCTAAAACAATAGAGGCTTAGGCTTTTTCCCTTGGTTGTCTCTTAGGTTGAAGGTAAATTGCCTTTGTTGAATGTCCTGAACCCTTGGGTCATGGGATTGGAATTATTTGAGATGGATCTAACCTGAAAGTTGTCTAGTTTCCATAGCATGAGAAAATACTATGTAAACATCCAAGCAGGGAAGCTATTAGTTATCTTACTCAGTGGTGACATCAGTGAACCACAGTAATAACTAGAATGGCAAGCTAACCGTAATGTTTTAGTAAATGATACATGTTGATCATAACCCAAATTTTTCTAACTGGATTCAAAGACCCACTCAACAAGAATGAAACCATGCATGAAAGTAGAGATGTAGCCAAATTTCCAGTGCTAATAACTGGAAAGTACTGGAAAGTAAAGGTTTGTCCTGTTCACTAAAAATGCCAATTGTGTAATTAGCCATCTACTCCACAGCCCCTCCTCAGTTTCTGACCTGTTGAGAACTGGCCTTTCAGCAGCAATTTACCAACAATATCTGAGTGTGACAAATTAACATTTTCAATGTTTTCTTTATAAGAAAATAATGGCATTTTATTAAAGGAGTCCTATGCAATGATTGTAAGCATTTCAAATCTATTATTCAAAATAAACTTTAAAGTATTCATATATTTTAGATACCGATTGTACATTTGTTATCATTTTCACATGACAGATACTGTGCCTCAGAACACTAGGATGTCAGGCTCAAGTTTCTCACATGAAAACCTGACTCCCCACCTTCCTGTTTATACCAGAACTTCAAACAAAACTCAAATACAGCTTCTGTCTTGAAGTATTAGTTTCCATTGAATTCTTTTTTTATGTTTTCATATCTCTTTATACTTTTTATATATTGCCTTTATATTCTTTCCTGTGTGGTTTCAGGCATATAGAAGTTTGCTTTTATAATGCCAACAATATTTAAATTTCTATTAATATCTGAATACCAAAAACACTCATTAAAATTATTAAAATAGTTTTCTTCACAATAGGAGTAAAAAATGTAAATTTAAAAACAATTATTTTTAAAATGTTTAAATTTTTAAATTTTAAAATGTTATTTCAGTAACATTTTCTAAATCTTCTTTGTTAGAAAAAAAGATGCTTCTAAACATCATATCTCCTCGTTTTATGAATTTACAAGTCTTGGAAAACAGAAACCTCTGTTTTCAGGTCAGTCTTCTATAATGCTATGAAATTTACTGTAGTTTACTCTGTGACACTTGGAATATTGTGTACCACAAAAGAGAAATATCTCTAGAGAAAGAAAGAGAGATGTAGTATAGTATAGTTCTTGCAAGGTTCACACAAAATATGAATAAAAAAGAAGGAAAGAAAGTGGTGACACAGATTATAACTTATAAAAATTATCCTTGTTTTTACATATGTTATAGACATTTTTCAGGTGTGCTAATACTATAATGTTACAATGTAATAGGTTTCAATTAAAATATGAGTGGTTGATGAGGCAATAATATCAAGATATCATTAATATATTTAGCACTTGAATGCGAAATTCAATAAAATAACATTCACACAATAGCATTGCAAATAATGTAAAAATTTTAGTTATATTATATGAAGCTATCATCAACAAACTGGTTGCTGATCAAATATAATGTCACTGAGAAAGAATCAGTTTGTCTATTTAGCATTTTTAGAATGTTTGAGGAATGCTTTAAATTAAAAAGTCCTTTAAATGAAAACAAAATTTAGGAAAGTAAAAACCACATTGAATTAACTAGATCATTTAATATAACATAAAGATTGCTTTTAAAGTTATTTATTCAGATATTTTGTGCTGTGCAAGATTTAGAACAATAAAATTTACAATGCTAATTGTGGACAGTTATTAAATTTAGAGTCATATTCATACTGATCAAAAATGGCACTGGGACTTGTTTCCTCTGCATATACTGGATTTTGCGGATCCAGTCTGTCTGGACACTCAACTTCCTGGACCTGGAGGGAGGGGGGAGGAACTTGAACTTCCCACTGGGCAGGAAACCCTGACTGCTTTTGGGGATGGAGAGGGAGGAGGAGTGGGAGTGGAGGGAGTGGGAGAGTGTTGGGATTAGGGGCGGAAATGGAAACTTTTATAATTTAATAACGTTTGAATTTAAATATATAAAAAAATTAGAGTCATATTTATACTGATCAAAAATGATATTAGTATTATAATTCTGTTAATTTCCTCTTTTACTGAAATAGCTTTACATATGTTAATGCAGTTTAGAATTTCATCTGTGTCATTTATCACACTAGATTACTCAAATATCTTTTATGTTAATTATTTCTCTCTGTCTCTTTCTTGATCTCATTAATCACTTAAGAAAATTTTATCAATTATCTATATATTCTTCATATACAGTGAATTTGAAGAGTAGGATAAATGGTTAATGGTATCCATATTTGGCTATATTTAGTAGAAAACTGTTTCTTGATAATTCACATTAGAAATTTCTTCTCAGTTTCTTGTTATAATGTTATTAGTTCATGTCAGAGGAATGTGATAGAAAAATCTCTGTGACTACAAGTTTATAGAATTTCAACTTTATGAGTGTCTAAATTTTAACTTCTGCACTTGGAAATGTGGAACTCAGGGTCCTAATAATGGTAGACTCATCATAGTTGCATTCCATGTGTTTTCTTTTTTGTTTATTTTCTATTTAACTATTTCTTAATATTTAGGAGTGATATAGAATAATGAAACACTCAAATTAAAAAGTGGAAAAAATGCACAAATAACTACAACACTAACAAGTTATTAACAAAACATATGCTTAATTATGTTTCATTTCCTTTATTTTCCCATACTTGTTTCTTCAATGCTCCTAGATAAAATAAAGTCTTCTTACTTAATATGTTCAGAAAACTTGACATATGTATAAATGTATTCTCATACCAATGACTGTTGAATATACTGTCTTCTAATGAGGATTAATAGCAACAGGGTTCTTGTATTGTTACATATACATGTTATAAGTGTGGAAACTGCACATAGTTTCTAGACAAAACAACTTGAGATGTTTTGAAATATTTGTATTTTGAAATTAGAACAGATGTCTTTATTATCAAGAACAGCATGCAAAGTATTTTCTTAGCTAATGGCTCTGTAGTAGTTGTAGATGGATTGAAAATAATATGGTAAGGGTCAACATTGGTATAAATTTCAAATATTCAGTAGTGTTAATGATCTGTAGATGGATTATGTGTTCTGAAATTCAATTGCCAAATAACCACATGGGGATTTCTTATTAATTATGAAAGCTTAGTTAATAGCTTATGATTGTTTCTAACTAGCTCTTATAACAAGTTAATCCATTTGTATTAACTTACTTTCGACCTAATGGAATTATTACCTTTATTCTGTACTGTTCACACTGTTTTTCTGCTTCCTTATTGCCTGCCAGGTAGCTCCATCTTCTTCCCAGATTTCTGTTTGACCCTAATATCCTGCTTTTTATTCAATCAATATAAGTGACATATATTAACATTGTGAAAAAAGATTACTCCACAACTTTTCTCAATTATGTCTAAATAAAAAGAAAAGCTTTCAACTCTAGCATAGTAGAAATGTATACAATGAGAGAAATTATCAAGCATTGTCTAAATGGAAAGAAAAGATATTAAATTTAACAAATGCAACTGTATACAATAAGGACAATTATCAGGCAAAATTCAAAGTGTTCTGTTCAACTGCATCTGCCATATCCTATCTTGATAAATTCAAAATTTTTTACCTAATTTACTTTCTATCATAATTAAGGTAAGCACTAAATATAATTATCTAGTCTTCCACTTCATCAAAGACCACTGAAAGATATAATATTACCTGAGATACCAGGGAGTATAGTACAAATCAGTTCTATACCTATAGAAAGGAAAGACATGTGACTGCCCAGGTATATGTGCAGACTGCACAATTACCACAAGAAAACAAGGTTTCTCTGCAATGTTGTGGCATCCATATTCTGCATAGAGACCTAAAATACCTGACAGAATTTTCTGTGACGCAGCAAATTTTAAGGACCTACCCACTTTGATTTGCCAAAATTCAGCACCTTCTTCCTGTGTGATTTGATAAATGTCAAGCAGAGATTTCTATTGAGCATGAATTTTGAAGAATTCTCCCACTGTTTGCAACATAAGTTAATAAGTTCAAGGTCAGATATTGGGTAAAATGCTGACATATCAGAGAGATGAAGTAACAAGACCACAGCTTCTTACTCCTCAACTTCCCAACCAAAAAGAGAATAAATTTCTGTTTCTTCCCACGTTATCACTTCCTCTTTTCACCTAGCCATATCACATTTTGTTTGTCTATACAGACCTCCAGACCTCTCTGGTTAGCTACTGCCTAGCTCTGCTCTCTGATCTTCAAGGAAGCTCTATTTATATAAACAGGCTATCTCATGTTTCTCCATTTTTGTCTAAAAATGTTAAAAAGATGATTATGACTAATATAAGAAAACCTATACACAATAAGCATAATAATTGTATATAATATATACAGACAATAAATGCTTCAAAAATCTAGTCCATTAGCAATTGAAAAATTCAGAGAAGTTACTTTATATTCATCCTATCATAGTGAGCCCAAAATTTGAACATAATTTAAGTCCATTATAATTTTTATAACCAAAACTATTTTTTGTGTGTCTCTAACTCTTACATACTTTACATTTCTTTAGATTTTTTTCTTTTCTGAATCTGGTGACAAGGAAAATTATAAATAAAGTCTTCAACTCCATCAGAGTTCCAATAAGGAGATAATATTGCCTGTGTAAGAAGGTAGTGCAAGCAGGTGATTTCCAAAAAATTGTGGAAAATGAAAGACACAGCTGGTTGCCTGGACAGTCACATAAGGTCCCTTTACAATGTAGGCATATCCATCTTCAGCCAATAGGTGTAGCATATCTGACATACATTTCTGTGAAGCAGGATATTTTGAAGGGCTATTTGAACTTGTCTTGGCATTGTTCTGAAGTCTGTACTTTTGTGGTTTGCTTGTCCAATTTTTACTGCATAATGTCAACAGTTGAAGCAAGAGTACTTTCTTACCCAGTGGCTAAGCACTGTCACAAAGGAAGCAAACTCCATGTGGAGTTTCTTTGATTCCCATCATCTTCTCTGAAGTAGGTGGGTGATTTCAGATGCAGATAGGATTCATTGTGATAAAAAATATAAAAGAACCCGTGTTATTAAAACATCTCTAAAGTCACATTGCATATCTCTGAACTGTTTGAAAATAGTCTGTCTAAAATATGTCTCTGTTTGACTTTGAAAATATACCAATATGACTACAAGTTAGTATAAAAGGTGATTGATTGCTAAAGTGCATTTTCTTGTCATCTAAAATAGGTAGTAATAATTACTTTCATGGGCTAGAAAATTGTACTGCATTATTAAAAGGCATGCATTGGTACCATACTTTGAACAAGATTAAAAATATATGTAGTGTATGTTCTAAGAAAAATAATCTCAACTTTGTATCATCATAGAAAAAATTCAAGCCAATGTAAAATATTTAAAATTAGTAAATATTTTGCTTTAAAAGTAGATTTAATAATCTACATTTAATCCCTTTTATATCATCCTTATTTCTTTTCTAACTTTATATCCTATTATATATATATATATATATAATCTTTTTTTGAAGATTTGTAAATCTAATATTCTCTGTTCAGCTTTCTTCCTGTAAATAATAACAACTTGTAACCAACACCTGCTAACAATGGCAAATATTTATAACCCAATGAACAGCAAATTACCTTTCACCCCTACTCTTGTGAATATTATCATATTTTGAAATTTACTTACTGCTGTCTGGGGATGATGACCTTTTTAGTAGATCATGAAAACAAAAAATTGGGTTTATTTTCAAGTCTTAGGAGAGGTAGTTGTATCATTTGTTGTGCAGTCCAGTCTCCATAATGGGAAAGTATAAAACTTATATCAGGTCCTGGCTAGAGTAGTCTGGTTAGCTGGATTATCTCAGTTATTACCTTAAAATTGCCCTGAGCAGTTTGTATTCCAAAGCTTTTTTTTGTCCATATCAGGTGGTTCTTCTCATGTGAGACAAATTTTGGACTTTAAAAAGCATGTTTGCACTCTTAACTCCAAAAACACTTATAATTTTTAATTGAAGTGAAACTGCAAATTGCCAATTACATTATATGTTTGTAGAGAAAAGCAGAAACAAACATTATGAAATTATATTTTGTAAGAAAAGTGATATACCAATGTATCAATTTATTGTTTTTCTTTGGCCACTTTTTCTGCAGATGTCTCATTTATTCAGTGGTCTTCAGAATCCTAAGCAGTATGTCTTTATTTTCCTTAAAGGAAAACATTGAAACCATTCCCCTGCCTTAAATTTTAGGAGATTCCCATATGGCAAGTTATATCTAATCAAATGAAAACATTTCTTACTTTAAAGTTAGTTCAGAATGAATGACCTTCCTGTTTGATTAAATATTATATATTTTAATCAAGGAGTGTCTCTTATTCAAATCCAATTTTTATCAATTTTATGGTATCCATAGCTTTTCTTCTCTTGTAAAAACGAAACCAAAACCTTTTCCCCAGCATAAAAGATGTTCTGGTTTCCATTCCAAGGTCCACAAAACTTTAAAGTATACTTGCTGCTTTAATTCTGTAGATTTTCTACTATCTAATGTCTCTCCACAGTTATTGTGAATTTCTAACTAGCATTTATAGAATCAAAAGTTAATAAAGCAATTTGCAATCTATTGCTGGAGTTTTATCATCACTTTCTGCAAATTAAATGTGAAAATGTACCTTTCAATCATATAATTATTTAGAAAAAGTTTATGCCTCAAGAAAACAAAGACTCAACATATACTTTTACAGTTCAATATGATCTCTCTATAATGACTTTGCATTTTTGGTTTGTGTGGTATACCTGTAATATGGTTAATATTATTGGAAAGTCAATATATATATATATATGTATATATATATACATACTTTTTAAGAGACATTCTCCTCCATGTGGTGACTTTCTCTCTCAATATATTTCCTGATTTCCAATATGTAGAAAGAGTTGTTTTACATATTGAGCCTGCTGAGTTTATACCCGATAATGCAGAATTGACTTCCTTTTCATTCAGTTTCAAGACATAATTAAGATTTTTTTCCCATATACATAACACACATCTGGTCCCTTATAGGTTTCTCAGGTCCTCTAGCACAAGGTAATGCAGAATTGATTAATTATTCATTGGAATGTACTGAAGGCCTCAGAATTTCATTAAAATATCATGTCAATAGCAAAGGTTTAAAGAAAAATTTTGCTATTACATGACAACAAAATAAGCAGAATAAGGTGATGTCCTACTTTCTCTTTCTATAGTCTATAATCTTTTCTATAGTCTATAAATCTTTCTATAGTCTATAATCTTTTCTATTGTCTATAAATCTTTCTATAGTCTATAATCTTTTCTATAGTCTATAAATCTTTCTATAGTCTATGATATTTTCTATAGTCTAAAAATCTATAATAGATTTATACTTGTGAGGTATTGGTTTTAGACAAATATATTGGTATCAATTATTGATTCTTATATAATGATACAAAGTTAAATTATGTTCACTATTGTATACATTCTTGCTTCTACCTCTGTTTAAAACATTTTTATGTATTGATATATATATATTATTGATATATGTATATTTACCATATTGCATTCTACACTTCTACCTCTGATTAAGATACTTATATATTGTCTATGTATTGATATATATATTTACCATATTGCAATGTATACTTACACATTGTTTATATTTGGAGGTCATATTGTCCTCATTTATTGCACAGTTGTTTATTGTCTCAGTCTTTAAGTTAGATAGGTATTGAGAATTATATAGATCAATAGTCATCTAATTTTGTCATTTATAATTAGACTAATCAGGTTCTTTAGATACATAGAGATTATATTCAGTATAGATAGATAATCTTCAACCTCTTCAAAGAGCTGTAGAAAATGGTCTTTAATCTAATTCTGAGTTCTGTGGTAGTGAGAAACAATCGCTCCTGGCAACACCTATCTATTCCTGAGAGAATGTTGAGCACCAAAGACACTCCACCTGGAGCCTTTCTTCTTGCCAGAACTGGCCTTTGGGTAAAGAAATGCCCACACCTCAACTACTGACAGAGTTACAGAATATCTGTAAATGGATAAAACAGGACTGTCATATCCTGCCAAGACAGGGTAAGATAGTTTTGAAAAGTTTCTTGCCTTTGAAAATGGTATGTCAGTTATGTCAGGCCTTAGCCAAAGTTGGCTGCTTCAACACTGCATACGTGACATTGGGTGTTTGCCCAGGTAGCCAGTTGTCTCTGTGATTTGTTACATGTTCTGGAAGTTGTTTGATTGCACTTCCTAATTACTCAGGTAACATTATTTCCCCTCTCAGATCTTCAATGGTATTGAAGATTATATAAATGTAGTTACTTTCCTCTCATGACTTGGCCAAGTTATTTGTTATACAAGACTTAAGCTAGTTAGAATAGGATATTTGTATTTATTGTATATAATTTCATAGGTTTGTACTTATTGTAAATAATTTTTTAGTAGGCTTAGAACTCTCTTACTTAAACAAAAGGGGGAGATGCTGTGGAAGCTCCTTCCGCTCCTTCAGCCAATAGCCGCTGAGATATCAGCCCATTGGGGCGTGGTCTCTCTCTCTTTCAAAAGTTGTGGCTGTCCTCCACTCTCTCTCTCTGGCTTCCGGCTCCGCTTCCAGCTCCTAGACTCCCTTCCTGTTTGCTAAGAGGGGCTGTTGTCTGGGACAGTAATCTGTAAGTTTTTTCCCCTTTGAATAAATAACCATTCTATTAATCATAATTCTAAACTGGTGTGGGATTGTTTGTGACTTATGCCTTCAGATAAATAATCTCCAAACACTTCAAAGAACTGTAGAATATGATACTTAAACAACTTATGTTTCTGTTAATGTGAGACATGACAGTACCCTTACCAAAAACACTCCTCTTGGAGCTTGCTTTTTCTTGACAAATTCTGCCTTTGGGCAAAAAACTACCCATGCATTGTCCACTGATAAACTGTATGGTGTCTTGACCGGACAAGTAGGATACCAGGAAATTAAGTGTTACATCATGACAATACTGGTTAAGACGGTTTTAAAATTTTTCCTTCCACTGAAAATGATCTGTGAGTTTCTCAAGGTCTTAGCAAATGTTTGCTGTTCCAATGTTGCAAATGAGACTTTGGGTGATTTGCTAGGTAGCCAATTGTCTCTATCTTTAATGCACATTTTAGAAGTTGCTTGATTGTACTCCCTATTTACTCAAGTAATATGATTTCCCTTCTCAGGTCTTCAATGAGGTTGAAGACTAGAGAGTCATAGTTACTTTTCTCTCATAATATATACAAGCCATGTTGAATGTAAAACTTAAATTTCTTAGGAAAGGATAATTATTGAAACATTTAGCATATGTTTTTTTTCTTGATATTGTTTATGCTGGTTGCAATTCTAAATTTTATACTTTATTTGCTCTCATTGTATATAGTTTTATACTGAATTTGATACTCTCTTATTTAGGTCAAAGGGGGAGGTGCTGTGGGAACTTCTTAGCCAATAGCCTTTAAGATACAAGCCCCATTAGGCATGGTTTCCTGTTCTATAAATGCAGATGTAAAGCTTGTGTGGCCTCTTTTTGCTCTGGAATAAGTTCCTGTTCCCTGTCTGGGCATTCTGTTGATCTGTGAATTCACTCCTAAATAAAGAACCCTTTACATTACTCTATTCTGACCAAGAGTGGGATTAATTTATTGTAATCATCTATAGATCATATCCATAGATTTTCTTTTCCTATGAAAACAAAAACAAAATCCCCTTTTCAGTCTAACACATGTCCTGGTTTTCATACTCAGGTAAACACAACTTTAAAGGTACTAGCTGATTTAATTCTGTAGTTTTTTTTTCTATCCAGTGTCTCTCCACAGCTGTATTTCCTTTCTCATTAACATTCAAAGAATTGAAAGTTAGTAAAGCATTATGCAATCTGTTTCTGGAGGTCTTTTCATACCTTTCTTCTATTTAACATATCCTTTTGAGTTCAATTTAAATCATGCTATAATGGTATGCCCTGTAGTTGTCTGTGGTATGCCTATAATATGCTGGATACTATGGAGAGAAAAATCTGTTTCAGGTTTTAGGGACATATGATAGAGCATTGTCTGTCTTTATTTGTACAGATATATTCAGGATGGCTATAAATTCTAGCAAATGTATGATCACTGAATCAACATTTACCAAACTCAAAGCAGTTTCCCACTGAGAACGTTAATAGGAATCATAGGTGATATATATAATTAAACCACCTCTGGATCTGTATTTCTAGTAACTAATAGCTAAATTACTATGGTTGTGATGATCATGTGAAACACTGAATTGCTTATTTCTACCCAATGAAATAACAGAAACAAATTTCTTATGATTCAACTTTACATTCTTTTTTCTTTTTATTATTTCTAACGTGAGTATTCTTTTGGTCTGTATCAGTTTAAAGAGAAATGTGATTTTTTTTTTGAAAATCATACCTACTCATGATTCACATTTGTCTATTTTCAATTGTTTCCTGATGGGAAATGAAGCAGGTTATAGATCAGAATGTGTAGAGGAAGGAACTTAATCATACCTCTAATCCTAGTTCTCCATTGTTTAGTTGTTGACTGAGGTTTTCTATCCCCCTATGCCCCACTTTTGTTTATTCACAAATAAACACACAGAGGTTTACTTTAATTATAAACTGATTGACCTACTAGCCCAGGCTTCTTATTAACTTTTATAAATTATGTAGTCCCATAATACTTGTCTGTGTTAGCCATGAGGCTTGGTACCATTTTTGATGAGACAATCTCATCTTGCTTCTTCTGTGTCTTGGCGATGGTTGCTGACTGAATCTTTCTTCTTCCCAGGATTCTTCTGTTCTCTTTGCCCTGCCTCTACTTACTGCCTGGCTACTGGCCAGTCACTATTTATTTAAAATACAAGTGACAGGTTACAAACCATTGTCCCAGAGCACTCTCCCTTTTATTTAAACAAGAACTCTGATTCAAATCTCCATTGTTTAGCTTTATTCCTGTTATCCATAACAACTTGTAATCAACATTTTAAACAAAGATACATATCCATAATCCATTTTTTGGACTGTCTCATTTAAAAAGATAGCAAGTTATGTGGCTAACAAAGGCTAATAAAAGTTAGAAGAGTTAATAAGAAGCTTGAGGTAATAGGCCAATCAACTTTTATTTAAAATACAAGTGACAGGCCCAGGAACAGTTACTGCTCCTGAACTGAGGCTTTCCGCCTGGACGGTAGTCCCTATTCCTGGGCTGAGGAGTTCCATCCAGACTGGTGAGTGTGTGCCATCCCAGGGCAGATAGTCAGGGAAGGGAGTACAGGGACTCTCCAGCACCTGCTCCAGGGGTTTCTTTGTTCCACACGATCCTGCCTCTCCCAAGCCTGCCCTATTGTCCGGGAAGTCCTTGGCACAGGAACAGTGCATACTCCTTCACTGAGGCTATCCACCCAGAAGGGAACAGTTCCTGGTCCTGCACTGAGGAAATCCACCAACAGTCAGTCACAGCACAGATTGGACCAAGACGCCAAGATTCTCCTTGCTGCATTTGAAGGAAGAGATTGGCAGGCATCAATGCAAGAATTCCTCCAACAACCTGAAAGGCAACATGAAATAACCAGATAGATGTGCTGCAGACATCAAGAGACAATGGAACAAACCCAGACTACTATACTCAGCAAATCTTGCATTAATTAATTAATTAATAACCATTAACAGAGAACACAAGATATACCAGGTCAAAAACAGATTTAAACAATACAGAGAAACAAATCCAGCCTTACAGAAAGTAGTAGAAAGAAAATGATGAGCCAAGGAAGCCAACTACACCCACAATAACACAAGCATCTGAAAACCTTCCACCAGATTAACTCAAAGAAAGGAAACACAAATTCTACCACCAGAAAAAAAGTAACCGGAGTTAACAACCACTGGTCTTTAATATCATTTAATATCAATGGACTCAACTCACCTATAAAAAGGCACAGACTAAGAGATTGGATACGAAAACAGGATCCAACATTCTGCTGTTTACAAGAAAAACACCTCAACCACAAAAACAGACATCTACTCAGAGTAAAGGGTTGGGAAAAGGTTTTTCAAGCAAAGGTACCTAAGAAATAAGAAGGTATGGCCATTCTAATTTCCAACAAAATTGACTTCAAACTAACATGAATCTGAAGAGATGGAGACAGACATTTTATACTCATAACAGGAAAAATGAGTGGATATGAAAACAGGATCCAACATTCTGCTGCTTACAAGAAACACCCCTCAACTCAAAGACAGACACTACCTCAGAGTAAAGTTTGGGAATAGGTTTTCCAATCAAATGGACCAAAGTAATAAGCGGGTGTGACTATACTAATATCTAACAAAATTGATTTCAAACTAAAATTAATCAGAAGATATGATAAAGGACACTTTATACTCATAACATGATCAATTCATCAGGAGGAAGTCTCAATCCTGAATATCTACACCCCTAATATAAAAGTACCTACATATGTAAAAGAAACATTACTAGAACTCAAAGCATACATCAAACCCCACACTCTAATAGTAGGAGATGTCAACATTCCTCTCTCATGAATGGACAGGTCAACCAGACAGAAACTTAGCAGAGAAATAAGAAAACTAACAGATGTAATGAACCAAATGTACTTAACAGATCTATAGAACATTCTACCCAAAAAGAAAAGAATATACCTCCTTCTCAGAATCTCATGGAATCTCCTCAAAAATTGATCACGTAATTGGTAACAAAGCAAACATCCATAGATACAAAGAAATTGTACTAACCCCATGTGTACTATCAGATCACCATGGAATAAAATAAGAATTCAACAACAATTCTACCCTCATAAAGGCTACAAACTGATGGAAATTGAACAGTCAACTACTGAACCACCCTTTGGTAAAGTGAGAAATAAAGAAAAAAATTAAAGTCTTTCTTGAATTCAACAAAAATAAATACACAGCATACCCAAAACTATGGGGACACTATGAAAGCAGTGCTAAGAGGAAAGTTCATAGCACTAAGTGCCCACAAAAAGAAAATGGAGAAAGCACACATTAGAGACTTCACAGCACACCTGAAATCTTGAGAAAAAACAAAAGAAGCAGACTCACTAAGGAGGAAAATAATCAAACCAAGGGTTGAAAACAACAAAATAGAGACAAAGAAAACAATCCAAAAAAATCAATGAAACAACAAGCTGGTTCTTGGAGAAAATCAACAAGATTGACAAACCCCTATCCTAACTAATCCAATATCAGAGAGAGAACATGCAAATTAACAAGATCAGAAATGAAAAGGGGGACATAACCACAGACACAGAGGAAAGTCAGAGAATAATTAGATCTTACTACAAAAGCCTGTATGCCACAAAATTGGAAAATGTGAAAGAAATGGACATTTTTTTAAGATAAGTATCATATACCAAAATTAAATCAAGACTAGGTAAGCAATATAAATAGGCCAGTAAGTAGCAAAGAATTAGAAGTTGTCATCAAAAACCTCCCTACCAAAAAAACCCAGGACAAGATGGTTTCAATGCAGAATTCTACCAGAATGTCGAGGAAGAGCAAATACCTTTACTCCTTAATGTGTTTCACAAAAAAGAAACAGAGGACTCATTGTCAAAGTCCTTTTATGAAGCTACAGTTACCGTGATACAAAAACCACACAAAGACTCAACCAAGAAAGAGTATTACAAGAAAATCTCACTCATGAACATTTACGCAAAAATTATCAATAAAATTCTGGCAAATTGAATCCAAGAACACATTCAAAAATTTATACATTATGATCAAGTAGGCTCCATCCCAGAGATGAGGGTTGGTTCAACATACGAAAATCTATCAATGTTATCCATTATATAAATAAACTGAAATAAAAAAAAATATGATCATTTCATTATATGCTGAAAAATCATTTGACAAAATTCAACATCCCTTTATGATGAAGGTCTGGAGAGATTAGAGATACAAGATTCATTCATAAATATAACAGAAGCAATATACAGCAAGACAAAAGCTAACATTAAATTAAATGCAGAGAAACTCAAAGCCATTCTACTAAAAATAGGAACATGACAAGGCTGTCCACTCTCTCGATACCTCTTCATTATAGTGCTTGAAGTTATAGCAATAGCGATAAGACAACAGAAGTAGATCAAGAGGATTCATATTGGAAAAGAAGAAGTCAAACTTTCATTATCTGCAGATGATATGACAGTGTAAATAAGTGACTGCAAAAACTCTACCAAAGAACTCCTACAGCTAATAAACACCTTTAGTAATGTGGCAAAATACAAGATCAACTTCAAAAAATCAGTTGCCCTCCTATACACAAAGAACAAAGAAGCAGAGAGGGAAATCAGAGAAACATCACCTCTCTTGATATCCACAAATAGCATAAAGTATCTTGTGGTAACTCTAACCAAGGAAGTGAAAGATCTATTTGAAGACAACTTTAAGTCTTTGAAGAAAGAAATTGAAGAGGATACCAGAAAATGGAAGGATCTCCCATGCTCTTGAATTGGGAGGATCAACAAAGTAAAAATGGGAATTCTACCAAAAGCATTCTATATTCAGTGCAATCCCCATCAAAATCCCAACAAAATTCTTCACAGACCTTGAGAGAACGATAATCAACTTTACATGGAAAACAAAAAAACTCAGGATAGCCAAAATAATCCTATACAATAAAAGTACTTCCAAAGGCATTACCATCCCTGACTTCAAACTCTATTACAGAGCTACAGTAATGAAAACAGCTTGGTATTAGCACAGAAAAAGAGATGTTGACCAATGGAATCAAATATAAGGCCCAGATATTAATCTTCAAACTTACGAACACCTGATTTTTGACAAAGGACCTAAAATTATACAAAGGAAGAAAGAAAGCATCTTCAACAAATGGTACAGGCATAACTGGATCTCAACTTGTAGAAGAATGAAAATAGATCCATACCTATCACCATGCACAAAACTCAAGTCCAAATGGATTGAAGACCTCACTATAAATCTGACCACACTGAACCTGATAGAAGAGAAAGTGAGAAGCAGTCTGCAACACATGGGCACTTCCTACATATAACCCCAGTAGCACAGGCAATAAGATCAACAATGGATAAATGGGGCATCCTGAAATGGAGAAGTTTCTGTAATGCAACGAACACTGTCATTAAGACAAAAAGGTAACCTACTGAATGGGAGAAGATTATTCACCAACCCCACATCAGACAAAGGTCTGATCTCCAAAATATATAAAGAATTCAAAGAACTAGACATTAAAACTATAATTAACCCTATTTAAAAAATGGGGTAATGAACTGAACAGAGAATTTTTAATGGAAGAAATTCAAATGGTCAAAAGATTTAAGGTCATGCTCAAACTCCTTAACAATCAGGGAAGCAAATCAAAACAACTTTGAGATACCATCTTACACTTGTCATAGTGGCTAAAATTAAAAATACCAATGATAGCCTATGCTGAATAGGATGTGGAATGAGGGGAACACTCATCCATTGTTGGTGGAATGCAAACCTGTGCAACCACTTTGGAAATCAGTGTGGCAGTTTCTCAGGTAACTGGGCGTCAACCTACCTCAGGATCCCGCAATTCCACCCTTGGGAATATATCCAAGAAATGCCCAATCATACTCCAAAATCATGTGTTCAACTATGTTCATAGTAGCACTATTTGTAATACCCAGAACCTGGAAACAACCTAGGTGCCCCTCAACAGAAGACTGGATAAAGAAGGTGTGGCACATATAAACTTTAGAGTTCTATTAGGCGGTAAAACACAATGACGTCTTGAATTTGGCATGTAACTGAATGGAAATAGAAAACACTTTACTGAGTGAGATAACCCAGACTCAAAATATGAATATGGTGTGTACTCACTCATAAGTGGATTCTAGCAATTTAAAAAGGACCTTGATCCTATAATTCATGATCCTAGAGAAGCTAAATAAGAAGGTGAACCCAAAGAAAAATATGTATTTATCCTCCTGGGTATTGGAAGTAGACAAAATCGCCAGGCAAAAGTTGGGAGCAGAGGGGGGTGAAGGGGAAATGGGGAGAGAGAAAGAAGAGGGGGAGGAATGGGGAGAGCTTGGGGGAATGGGATGGTTCAAATGGAGGAAGAGTAGACATGGGAGCAGGGAAGAAGATATCGCAATTAAGGGAGCCATTTTAGGGTTGACAAGAGACTTGGCTCTAGAGGCATTCCAAGGTTTCCAAGGGGTTGTCCCCAGCTAGGTCCTTGGACAGCAGCGAAGAGGGGGCCTGAACTGGCTTTCTCCCTTAGCCACATTGATAAATATCTTACATATCACCATATAACCTTCATTTGGTGATAGATGGAGATAGAGACAGAGACCCACATTGGAACATGAGATTTAGCTCTCAAGGTCCATATGAAGAGCAGAAAGAGGGAGAACATGAGCAAGGAAGTCAGGATCACGAGGGGTGCATCCATCCACGGAGACGGTGGTGGGAATGATCTAATGGGAACTTACCAAGGCCAGCTGGACTGGGACTGATGGAACATGTCATCAAATCGGACTCTGAAAGTGGCTGAAAATGAAGCAGACTGAGAAACCAATGATATTGACACTGGGTTTTGATTCTACTGCATGTACTGGCTTTTTGAGAGCCTATTCTGTTTTGATGCACACCTACCTAGACCCTGATGGAGAGGGGAGTGCCTTGGACCTCCGACAGGGCAAGGATCCCTGACTTCTCTTATGACTGGAGAGGGTGGGGGAGGGGGTATGGGGGCAGTGAGAGGGAAAAGGCAGGATTGGAAGATGTGGAAATATATATAAAATATATCCTGAATTTCTCAGAGGATGGTTAGGTAATGTATATATGATCCCATATTAAAGTAAAATTACAGTAACCATTTTAAAAGTGAGTGTAGCATGCTCATGTGATATTTAAAGAATCATGGGAATTCCTGATTATGTACTACATGTACCCATTGAATTGATAAAACATTAACAATAAAAGGTTTTTAGCAATTTAGAAATAAAAAACTGCATTATATGATCAAATCCCATCTATAAATTTGGATATAATAAATATTTTATTTTATCCATGCTTTAGAACAAGGCTTTTAGCACTATTACTGGCAGATCAGTCATCTCTTTCTTTCATGAGCTTGTTTCTAGGCAGGTTTTTTCTGTGTATCAGTCCTAGCTCTCCAAGAACTCACTGTGTAGACAAGGGTGGTCTACTTCTATCTCCTGAGTGCTCAGTTTAAAAGGTTGTGCAACCCCCAACTATCTGTTTTTCTAAGTAAAATGCTATTGATTGGTATGTTCTATAGAATTTTGTAATTTTTCTTCGTTTTTAGAGAAAATTGAGTATCTGTGACAGAAATCTTATGGTCCACATAGGTAAAAGTTATTATTATTAATTTATGACCTTTATTATCTACTGACTGTTCACCAGCTATATACAAAATATGCTGGTGTTTCATGGAGTATTTATCAGTGGACATCACTGATAATTATATCATTAATATTGTAAGTCTAATCCATCAACCCACATAAGCTTCTTCTACAACTCTGTGGTCTAACATATCAAAGTTTATATCATAGCAAATGATTCGTATTCAATCTCTATAAGAGTATTACATGTGAAATAAAATGTTTACAATTGCTTTATTCTATAAATTGCACATTTTATATTGAATATTATTTACATTAATAACTTGTTAAAAATTTTTATTGCCTAAATGATTAAAAATTATTTGACCATATAGTCAAGTTTTTATTTGCAAATTTGAGAAGATAAAATTTTCTAATAACATGCACTCATTGTTATATTTCTTAGTAAATGATATTTGACTTTTTTAAAATTAGTATACAAGTAACTGTCATTGTGATGTTTTTGTACAAAGTATGTTTTAGTATATTATCTTTTACTCTTATCTCTTCCCAGCCACCATTCTCACTTATCTACTCTTATAACTTTTCATCCTCCTAGTCTTTTTCTCTTTTCTTTCACATGTATTCATATTCTAATCCTCCATTCTTCTTCATCACAAATTTTGATTTTGTTTTGGTTTCAATTCTTGTTTTCCTATCTTTATCTATATTCACACACATACACACACACACAAACACACACACACACACACCATGCACACACACTACATAAATTATGTGAATTATATAATTTTTGATCTTTCTAAATTTGGAAGTTTGGGTCAAATTGCTTTATAAAATGCTTTTGAGATTTACTCATTATCCTATAATGTATTGATTTAATTTTTCTTCATACTTGAAAATATTCATACCATTTATATTTACACTTGTTCATTATCCATTTGTCTCTCAGCAGATGAACACCTAAACTCATTCTATTTGCAGTAGTGCATGGGCTTTCAGGTATCCACGTGAAAGAGTATAGAAACCCTGTGTATATACCCAGGTGTGGTTTACCTGAGTCATAAGGTAGTTCTTTTTAAAAATACTTTCAGAACTTTCTGTACTAATTTCCACAACAGCTCTGAAGTTTGCACTCCCACTGGCAATGAATAGGAGTTCCTCTTTCTCTACATCCTTAGCAATACTTGTCAGACTTGCGAATAACAGCCATTATGAATATGGTGATGTGGTATATTAATTTACTTTTCCCTGGTGACAATAATTTTTTTAAAATCATAATGATGCAACACAGACCTATGAAATACATTCTAAATTAATTTTAATCTTTAATGAAAATGTTTTTTATAATTACCATTCTACCTTTTTCCAGGGATTCTATAATGTTGTGAATATTCATTTGAGCTCTTCAATGAATATCAGTTTCCATTTGTGAGAATTCTTTGATTTAGCATATAATCAGAAAAGCAGAGGCTCAGCTACAGATTTAAGCTTGGATAAGGGTATATTTTAAGAGCTCAAGACAAAAACATTTCACTGTCCTCCCATATGATAGCCCCTATTTGATCAATACTACTCTGTGAATATTCAACAATTTAGAGAAAATTTAACAATGTCAATAATATAAATAATTATTACACACAGAATTTTATCACCAATTCAGTTCTTGTGCATACATTTTTCTACTTCAAATCTTTATTTCCCAAATTATGCTACAGTCAATATGTTAACTTTAAAAAAAAACAGTATAAAGCCATGTCCTTTTACAATGAATACAAATCCCTAAACTTACCTGATTACATATTCAAGTGAAAGATTAGGGCAAAAAATAAAATTATAAAACAACAAATGGTTGTATTGGGTTAAGCCCATATATTTCTGTTTTTAAATTATAAATTTCATGTATAACTGAGCATATTTACATGCTACTTCCAAGGCTATTGAATGCTCTCTATAACCTGATGATGGTAAAGCTCTACTGCTGAAGACAATCTATTTAGTCAGACATAGAAAAATTGATCTGGTTTCTAACTGGAAGTTTTACACTACTGTCTAGTATTCATGGCACTAGGATGAGAAGAAAAGTAATCAAAGTATCACCCATGCACAAATCCTGAGACTGATTCTAGAGTCCTGCCTAAAATATATACAGTGATAATAGTAAGACAACTGTTATGGGAATAACCAATCACTTTTAAAATTTTGGTTAAAGGCAAATAGAATATATACCACATTGACACCATTAACAGGAATAGAACTTTAGAATAGATTGGTCACAAACATTATAAGTAGCACATACTGTACTCTGCTAAAGGGATATATGATATCAAAGACGCTAAAGGACATATTTCTATGTGCTCTGAGATATCTCCATTGGTTTGGGAGGTTCTTCTTTCTGTGTATTGCTTTCATTGGTTAATGAATAAAGAACTGCTTTGAGCTATGGAAGGGAAGAATAGAACTAGGTGGGGAAAACTGGACTGAATGCCAGAAGGAGGCAGAGTCAGGGAGATGCTATGTAATCATCAAAGGAGATAGATGTGCTGAAACTGTGCTGGCAGGCAACAACCTCATGGTGATGCACAGATTACTAGAAATGGGTTAAATTAACATGTAAGAGTTAGCCAATAAGAAAAAAGCTAATGGGTCAAGCAGTATTTTAATTAATATAGTTTCTGTGTGATAATTTTGGGTCTGAACTAGTTGGGCAAAATAACATAATAATAATATGTTACTTGGACTTTCTTCTTTGCAGCTCTTAATATTCTTTCTTTATTCTGTATGCATAGTTTTTTTTTTTTAAATTAGGTAGGAAGGGGACCTTTTCTTTTTTGTCTAGTCTATTTTGTGTTCAGTAACCTCCTTCTACTTTCATAGGCATGTCCTCCTTTAGGTTGGGGAAATTTTCTTCTATAATTATGTTGAATATTTTTTTGTACCTTTCAGTTGAACTTCTCCTCCTTCTATGTCTGTTTTTCTTATGTTTGGTCTTTTTATAGTGCCCCATATTTCCTGAATATTCTGTGTTAAACTATTCTTAGATGTAACATTTTGTTTGACAGATGATTGATTCTATTTCCTCTCTTGTATCTTCAATACCTCACAATCTTTCTTCAATCTCTTGTATTCTATTTTTATGCTTGCTTTTGTGGTTTCTGATCATTTACTCACATTTTCCATTTCCAGAATTACCTTGGTTTGTATTTTCTTTTTTTGTCACTATTTCTGTTTTCAAGTTTTGAATCATTTTTTTCATGTGTTTGATTACTATTTCTTGCTTTTCTTTAATGATATTGTTGATTTCTTCCAATTTTTTTGTTTTTCCCTCTTCTTCTTTGAGGAGATTTTTCATTTCCTCTCTAAGGGCCTCAAACACTTTTCTAATGTTATTTTAAGGTCATTTTCTTCTCCTTCATCTGTGATGGGGTGTTCAAGTCTTGCTATTGTAGAACCAGTAGTTTTTACTGGTCCCTGGTGCTCTTTGTGTTGTTGAATGTGTTCTTACCTTGCTGTCTACCCATCTTTTCCTCTAATATGTACAGTTGGAGATGACTCTCTAGTGATCACTCTTCCAGGTGGCAGGCTCACATGTTTGCTCCTCAAGGTGGATTTCTTACAATGATTTCAGTCACATAGATTGCTTGTTACTTCCTGAGTATGGTTGAGCCTTCCTTCCTGCTCCTGAAGGTGACTCAGACCTTGTTTGTCTGTTTCCTGATGAGGTTGCTCATCATTCTTGGAGGTTCATCAGTCACTCCTGTATGTCACTTAGTCCTTCCTGCCTACTTGTGGAGGTTGCTCAGGCCTTGTTTCCCTTCTCCCAGAGGTTACTCACTGCTTCTGGATTATACTTGGTCGTTTGCTGAGGTTGTTCTGACCTTCCTGCCTGCTCCTGGAGGTCACTGGAGTTTTGCTTGCCTTCTCCCAGGTGTTCAGGTCTTGCTTGCCTACTTCTGGAGATCATTTGGGCATTGCTTGCCTTCTCCTAAAGGTTCTTCCCAGAGCTTGCTCTTTTTAAAAGTACAGGTTACGATCTGCTAGTGACAAACTATGCCAGGGTATGATTGAATAATAAAGTTTCTCACTTCTGTTTTTATTAAAAAGGTATGGCAGCTTTAACAAATTTAGTGTCAAGGTCTTGAGACTTCTTCCTGCGAATTTGAGGCATGGGGTGACCTGAGACAGCTAGAGTGCTGCCATAACCTGGGGTTGCTGATTTTCATTGCTGTCCAGGTTCTGTGTAATTGTCTGGTGTCTCTTGAATCTGACAAGGTTCTCAAAGTACAGAGAATAAGGTTAAGATTAGAAAAAAATTCTTTATTTCCTGGTGACTGAAAGGGAGGATATCAGGGCCAGAAAAATTTGGAAAGACTTGGGCTGATTAGGGCTTTGTAGATGAGGGATGGGTACACCTGACATGTCTGAAGTGAATTCTCCAAGTTGGATACCTGAAACTTATAAAAATACTTTGAGATTGTGAAAACATAAATTTTAGACATATTAGCATTTTTAATCTTTATAATCTGTACTGAAATTGTTTTGTGAAATAGCAGTATGAGTTTGTCAGAAATGATGGTGACAAATGTTTTCTGTACAATGAAAATTGTCTTTTAGTTATATAGCTAGAAAACAACAAAAGAGAATTTAAAATCTTGATCTTGCAGTTATGGTAGTTGTAGTACTCTGACAAAGCTAGATAAATAGCTTGTCAAAATTTTATTAATTAATGTTAAGAATATGAACAACAGCATAACGAGAGAGAAGTCTGATAGCTTGCATTTGTACAGTTTAAATCACATTTTAAACCCTAAAACATTTTAGATGCTCACCCCTGAGTTCTTATGCCTTTACATAAATAAACCTAAAAGGACATATTTTCCCCTATCATTATGACATTACCTTAACACTCAGAAAAGAAAATCATTTTGTGAGTTTATACCCTCTTTGATTCTGGTAAAGAACTAGGAGCATGAGGCCTATGAGATAAATTCTACACTGAGTATTGAAAAGTCAGTTGGCAAGGAAACCAGTAATCAAAATGCATAAGAGAACTTTAGAAGAATAAATTTTATTGGAGTTATTGATTTAAAAATGACAGACACTTGATTAGCTACGTAGGCAGCCACTTCCAAGGGTCATCCATTGTCACTGAGGACAGGGACTTTAGGGAAACATCAGTTCTATGACTGAAAGCATGGGCCTTGACATGTTTTAGAAGATCCTGTGGTTTAGGAGTCTGTAGGAAGGCCAGCTTACCTTGTCCTAGGAAACCAAGTTATTAATTCCTCAATGTCCTGTTGTCCATTTTCTGGAGACCTTCTGCAGTTTAGATGAAAAGCAGTTTTGCCCAGTGACTACTGCTTTCACATTATGAAGCAGTTTATGAAAAAACATTCTTCTGTATCCATTTTTCTTCTTTAGAGCAAGTGGGGTGGCTGCCAGTAGCCAACATGTCTCTTTGTCATGAAAACACTTTTAGTAATTAGTCATTTAAGTGCCATATTCCTAAGAACTCTGTGCATTTGTGGGCAGGCTTTTGGGTATATATATGTTACAACTACAGAGAAGAATCAACCTGGAGATTTGAACCCTAACTGAGAGATTGTGGAGGATTATTTTATGCAGCATCCTGACTGTAGCTGGCTTTAAGTAAATAGGTGAGATTTACGTTTGAGAATGCTAACTTTTGTTAATCTGAAATACACTTTTATTAGCTCAAATTTTATCATTATATAGACCATATTTTAAAGCATAGTTCAATTACATAGACAATATGTTGTAACAGTTATGATCATATATTTATCATCATTTAAAAGTACAAATTAATTTGAAATATTTGAGACTTATTGCCGCTTAGTCTAAAAGGAGGTACAGTGAACTAACTTTTATATATGAACAGTTGAATTTAAGTTGCATACACAGATACATGTAAAGATTTTAAGCTGGTTTATATTGCTTACATTTACTCATAAAATTAAATGTAAAGTGAGTGAGTGGAAGATGACTTTGCCATCTCAGACTCACGTGTCACTTGTAACATGTCACACTGACATGTAGGTCTTTGACGCAAAGAAAAAAAAAGTGGAGAATCAAAGCCATCAGTGAAAATCAGATTTGTTAGAGGTGTGAGAGTACTGTTATAGGTAGATAGAATCTTTGCATAGGGGTAGACTGTGGTGCCACTTAGTTAGGGGTAGAACTGTGTGAGTTTGTGGCTCCTCCCTGTCCAAACCTGGGGCTGAGTGTTGCATGGGCAGCTTATCATGTGACTGGCCATAGCAAATGGAGGTTAGATCTTCTGACCTGCTATCTTTGTCCTTAGTCAAGATGGCAGAGGTCACATAGTCACCCCTAGCAAAGATGATAGTGAGGTCATCTGGCCTGCTCTTAGCCCAGATGTTGCCTATTCAAATGTTGCAAGTCACTGAGAATCTATGTGTCTCACAGAGCATTTATACAGGATGTGCAAAACACATATTTAGAACAGAATCACACCCATGTAGCCACACAATTTACACATTCTTTCATACACTAAGTATACAGAAAAATTCCCCAGGATGCATTATCAGTCCACAGTTGGACAAGAAAGAGTGATCCATCACCCTCTGGGATGGATCACTTGGTGGCAGTAATGGCAGAGACAGGACTCTGTGAACAGTGCAGATGGAATAAATGGAAAAGAGAGACATTTTAAACAGAAGACTAGAACAATGTTTCCAGGAAGAGTGAGGCTTCTGCCCCAAACAGAAATAATCATGATAGGAGGTAGTAGGAGGGTCCTGGTGGGACAGAGTTGAGGAATGCCTAATGGGAGGAGGCACAGGTCGATGAGTGAGGTAGGAAAGAAGTATAAGATTCTAAACTTCAGCATCCCAAATGTGCCTGGCTTGGGTCATCACATATAAGGTACAGGGGCCATGGTATTAGGTGGGCACAAACAGTATCCATATGTTGTCACAGGGAGTCAGTCCTGAGAGATGTATGGCTGTCCAGTACTGGACCACAAGGGGAAGTGAGTCTCAGGAAGGGAGCCATATGTTCATGGGTGAGAGTCCAAGACATATAGGCGCACCATGCAGAATGATGTTGGATATTTTAGTGGGTTATGGGAAGGAAGGTGAAAAGGGAGATGAAGGAAGGGAGATGAGGAGAAAGAGGCAGAGAGAGAGAGAGAGAAAGAGAAAAAGAAAGATAAAGAGAGGGTAAGAGGGGGGAAGGGGAAAAAAAGATCGGCTTGCCTCAACAAACAAAGGTGGAATGGGGTTGGGGAATTAGGGAAGTGAGCATGGCTTTCTCTTAAAGTGTAAGGACAGGACAGACCATTACAGACTGGAACTTGAACATACACACTCACTCACATACACACACACACACATACACACACACACACACACACACACACACACAGAGAGAGAGAGAGAGAGAGAGAGAGAGAGAGAGAGAGAGAGAGAGAGAGAGAGAGGTTTGAGAAACAAATCTTCACTCATGGAAGCATGGGCAGAGTTGGTGGAATTACCTACAAGTGTTGTGTGAAATTCCAACAGACATAAATGGATTTGGAATGTGAGCTGTTATTCCACCTCCAGGATATCTGTGTGCCTCAAGCCCTCTGTCACCAGGCACGGGGTGAACAGTGAGAGAGCCTGGTTAAGTAATGCAAGGTACCCTTGTAAAATAGGGCAGGAGAAGGCTGGGCCAAAACCTTCACAAGTTCGAAGTAAGTCATACAGAGAGAGGTTGAGCATGTAGTTTTGTTTAGAAGGAGAGTATTGGAAGGAGAGAGGGAGGGAGAAAGAGATAGAGAAAGAGACACAGAGAGAAAGACACAAGGAGGAAAAAGATAGAAAAGGAAGGAAAGAGACTGAGAACCACTTGCCTGGAGGAAGAGAAAGACCAAGAGTGGCTAGAACTTGCCTCTTAAAGAGACAGGGTAAAATCTGCTCAGGAGTACTGTGCAGAGTGTGCCTGAACACTTACAGGAAGAATATGATCAAAACACATTGCTTTAGAATTGTTATTAAATAAAGTTTTTTAAATATGCGAGATTCATGTACGATTGGGCATTTACCTTTCTTTTCTTTTTGAGACAAAGTCTAATTGTGTAGTCTTGTTTGGCTTGGAACACTCAAGAATTCTCCTGCCTTCACCTCCTGAGCCAGGGAATTAAAGGTATACAACACTTTATGTTTATAAATGAGTACTTTCTTTCCATGTTATACAAACAGAAAATGCTGCACCTCTTACAATGTTTAAATGTTTCATAAATCTGTAGGCATAAAAATTATACTGAGTTAAATCAAGATCCAGCATTCCAATGATGTCTTTGTCATGATATGTGATGGTAAAATCATCAGATCGGATGCTGCTGCCAAGAAATCATCCCCAGAAGTGATTCTGTGATTCAAAAATATTGTGTAAAATTCTGTTAAATGCATTGTAACATTTAGTTTCCTAGGCACCATGAATTCAAGTTCCAGAAATTACTGCCTACTGTGCAAAATAAGTGGTTACACTCCAGAGCTTCAAAACCACCACTTTCAATTCCAGGAGAAAGTTAGCTATTATAGGTTTGATAAAATAAATAAAGTAAAATAAATCAGAGGTTCTATATCATTCATATATTTCAGTCCTAATGTACATTGAAAGTTGAAATAAATCTTTTAATCTTGTGAAGATCCTTAGTTTCAAATATTCAATAATATCTTCTACCAGAAAACAATGACATTTGTTTTCTAACAAAATATTACAACCTAGTTTTAATGTATGCATTCTGCACTATTCTTAATAGAATTTGCATGTTAGTCAGGAAGGAGAAACAAAAAAACCCAAAAGTAGTAGTTAGTTAAACTATAAAGAAATGTAATTTATATAATTTTACAGGTAGGCAGTATGTAAGAATATATACTTCTAAGTAGTATATAGATATATAGTATATAAAGAATGGATAAATTTAGAGAATGTGACAACTGTAGGTTAATGAAAACAAATTATTTAATTTCAAATAAAGAAGAATAGTTTTACTTGTAATAAAGTCAGACATCTTATTTCTTGATTAGCAATGTAGGTCTCCTATCACAAGTAAGTTTAGTAATGTGGCTTTTGGTTCACTGGATCTTTAGCTATGAGAGTGGTTCATCTGATGAAGAGACAAGGTGTTGGGGGAACAAGGAGGAGTGCAGGGTGGTGAAACTGTTTGGGAAGAAAATATATAAATTGTTTAAGAAAAAGAAGCACAGATGGCAGGAGGAACTAAGCTAAAAAAGAATAATGTAAGAAAATCCATAGAAGGTGTGAAGATTCAGGAGACCAGATTAAGTATTTAGTCACTAATTGACAGAAAATGCAAATACTTTCTGTGAATGCAAATAAGAAGTCATTGCTTGGACTGACATTTATTTGCAAAGGCTCATTCCAGTTCTAACATAGAGAAGAGATTATAAAATGCAGAGAAATATATTCTGGATAACAAAGACCAGTTAAGAATTTACAAGGATAATAGAAATACTTTGAGATATTTTTGGTGTTGTTTAGTAATAGGTTGGAGCAAAGTTAGATTATCTTCCCATTGAAATGATGCTAACATCTTCCAAAGTATAACTTAATAATCAAAACTGGACTTTTGTAAATGTAAATGAATTTGCTAATCTGATATGTGTGATATTAGAGAAATTGAATTCTATATCTATTTCTCAATTTCCAAAATTGATATTTTACATTATGAATACGCTTTTTCAGTCTGATTTGACCTTTGTGATCTAGGTCAATAGTTCTAAATGTCATGGCTTCTCACAATTTTTCTATTTCAAAGTTTGAAGTTAATTTGTAATTTTGTAAAGAAGCATATATTATAAAAAAGTGACTACAGATAAAATATTTTAGTAAGCAAAATTGAAATAGTTTCTTTTTGCTTTTTAGAAAAATTTTTGATTGCTATATTTCTTGCTTTCCTTTTATCCCTCTAATCCGTTCCATTTATCCCTCTTCTTCAAATTTATGGCCTTTAAAATATCTATTTTTATTGCTTATATATGTATATATATATATAGTTGCATAATTATATATATTTCAAAATAAAATCTGTAATTCTATATATTGTTACTTTTGTGTATGTTTTAGGGCTTGCCCTTAGCATTGGACATCCAATAGACATACACTTCCCTGGGGAGCATCATCTCTCTTACTTCCAGCTTTTCTCAGTTGCCTATAGTTCTTTGTGTAGATTTGAGGTCCTGTAGATTTTTCCACACACACTTTGGCAGGGTTGTTGGTGTCATCCTTGTTCAGTTCATTTTTATCAACTTTATGGAATCTGAAATTACTCAGGGAACTAGTCACTAGGCATACCAATGAGGGGCTACTATGCCACTTAACACAAAGATTTCAATTACACTGATTATGGGAATTAAAGCAGGAAGACTACCATTAAAAGTAGATATTACCATGTCCTGGGCTTGGTCATTACACTATGTAAAAAGTAGGAAAATGGACTGAACACAGACACTCATTCACTGCTTCCTGCTTCTTGATGTTTGATACCACATGACAAGATGCTTTAAGCTTTTGCCATCAACTTCCTCACCAAGGAGCTCTGTATGTCGAACAGGGAGATAACATAAATCCTATCTCCTTTAAGTTGCTTATTTTCCACGGCAGCAGAAAAAAAAATGAAGATACATACTCAGAAATGAACAGTTATGATTGAAGAAATTCAATATGTAGCCTAGCATTTTCTTTAAAAATTCAAGATACAAACATAGATGTGTGATAGCTTTAAAAACTCTCATTAAATAAGAAAAGTTTATATTTTATCTTGTTACTAAAATGAATGTAACAAAGAATGATTTTCACTTCTGAATTAATTAAATCATTATTTGCATGATTTTTTTTATCAGTCTTCATTAATCTGACCAATCTTAATCTCGTGTAGAACAATTCAACTGCTGCACTATTTTTAAGCTAGCTGCAGTTAGTGACAAATTTACATGTAAATTTACATCAATTTATATGTAAGTTATTAATTTAAATACACTTAAATTTCTGCATAATACTCCTCCTACATAAAATGCTAAACAATGCACGGCATTTTCTGTTCATCATTTGATTTTGCTTCCTTTCTTTAATTTCAGTCACTGAGTAGGTGAATTATCTCTGACAGTTACTGGTGATGTTGAGTAATGTTTTATGCCTTCTTTCCCCTTTCATCAGCTCCAATAATTTCTTCAATCATTTCAAATCTCTTTACTATTGTCATTTACAACTATTGAATCTCCTGGCCTATATATATATTTCTAGTGATTTCATTGAGGCACCTAAACCCTAGTCCTCATTCTGAACATGTGATTCCAGGATCTGAAGTTTCTCCTTTAAAAATAATACCTTATCCTTGGACATTATTTCAATAGTGTGCAAATTGACATCCTAGAGATATACTCTATCTGTTAACCTATCACAACTTTTTAACAATTTCTGTTGTCAAATTAATCAATATGAATTCTGATTAGACATAAATTCAATTGTGTCTGTCAAATTAATGTTATCTTTTTAATAGCATTAATTTTTCAGGTAATTTTTGATTTTCCTTAGTATTAATCCTGTCAATTAGTTGTTCATTACTAGTCTCTAAGACTGTATCATTTCTAAAAGTAGTACTTTCTTTCTTAATAATATAATATAAAGAAAAAAATTAAGAAAAATACCCAATAAATGGTTGTATCACCATAACCATATAAGCCTTGTAGAATACAAGCCATATTATTAGCGGAAAAAAGTCACTCAAAGTTTCAATTTAATGTATTAATTACCTGTTATGAGATCCGGTAAATTATTTTATTTTTAATAATCTTTATTGTTCAGCAGGTGTCGTAGTTGCATAGTTGTGATACTACCAGTGGTGACACAAATGGTCCTGATTCACTTTAGTTACCCACCTTGGTACTGGTTAAATGCTAAGAAATATGCTTTACTTGACAAACAAAAATGAATTAAAACAGTTCCATTCACGGAGCAAGAAGTCCAGAACACAGGGACAGGAAGCACAAACCAGAAGCTGCACAAGTCGCCAAGTGGCAGGGAATCACACCAGGGAACTGAGCCAGGGAATGTGGCAGTGGGGTCAGGGTGTGTGCATGTGTTTGGGAAATTTCTAAGTTGCCCAGTGCCATTAACGCTGCTGTGGTGGGGTTCAACAGAAAGTCGCTTAGGTAAAAGCAAGCCAAGAAGGCAGGGTTGGGAGACTTTTTGTGCTGTGAACTAGCTAGGCCCTCAGCTCATCCACCTGGTAGGAGGAGAGTCTGAATCCAAATGGGGTGCCAGATGAAGAAAGACGCTTAAAGAGATTCCACATTAGCTCAGAATTGCTAATAATAGAGGGTTATTTTTTTTTTTAGGGGTTGTCTCACAAATCACAATCTTCTGTTGGGACAGAAAACAGCAACTGAATCCTCCAGCCAGAGAAGAGACCAGTTGCATGCTTTACATTGGCATAATAGTATAAGAGGCCACGCTGAAGGGGACATGTAATTTAATGGCTACTGGCAGAAGGAATTCCTATAACATGTTGCTTTTACTGGTTAATGAATAAAAGAACTGTTTTGAGCCTATGACAGGGAAGAAGAGAACTAGGCAGTAAAAGCTAGCCTGTATGCTGGGGAAAAAAGA
The DNA here is from genome assembly GCF_982192425.1 of Myodes glareolus. Classification (NCBI taxonomy): domain Eukaryota; kingdom Metazoa; phylum Chordata; class Mammalia; order Rodentia; family Cricetidae; genus Myodes; species Myodes glareolus. The sequence continues at coordinate 77,849,805 of NC_142031.1, read as the reverse complement.
GCAGAATTAAAGAGACACCATGGAGCTACTGCCAGAGATGTGCTGAAACTTTGCTGGTAGGTCACCATCTCGTGGTGACATACAGAATAATAGAAATGGGTTGAATTAATATAACAGTTAGACAATAAAAAGAGTAAATTGACCAAACAGTGATTTAATTAATATAGTTTCTGTGTGGCTATTTCTGGTCTAAGCAAGTCATATGGTCAGGAACCAACAAGGAACCTCTTACTACAACACAAAAATAATGTTATGGGAGATATTTAAATCTATTTTGACATCATATATTTAAATATTTTACATGAGCATAAAATATAAAATCCAATAGTAGAACATTAATAATCTTTTAAATACAATAAATGTACTTTTCCTGGAGTGTAAGAGATGGGGAAATTGTTCAGAGTATATAGTGCTCTTTCATCTTTCAGTAGACCTGCAAATGAATTTCAGCTCTTTGTTTTCTGGCTTATCATAGTCAATTGCAACTTCAGATCCATGAGATTAATGCAATATTCTCTCTTCCCTGAACATACACTCATGTTTATAAGTAATGCACAGATAAAATTATACACATAATTAAAAATTTAACAAAATGTGTAAACTGTTTGTGTGCATGTATAGATATACTCTTCAGGATGTTTAAATGACATTAATTTGTATGTCACACATATTAATGTGGCTTGTAGAATACTAAAAGAAACAGTTTGAACAACTTAATTATAGGAAAAAATAAAAACAATTAGATCTATGTCAATGCCTAATGATTCCTTATTGTTCTTTTGGTTTAGATCTGTAGGTCATAATAGTTTGTCAATTACATCTGTAATCTTTCATCAAAGTGTGGTTAAATAATGTATTACTGGGAAGATAGGAAAGTATTACATTATTAATTATTCTGGAATAAAAGCCAAACTGAAACCACAAAATTTATTTACATAAGCAGAAATATCAATAAGTAGTGGGATTAATATATCCCACAACAAACTGGCAAGGTGTCTTTAAAAATGCTGTCTAACTCTCTTGATAGACAATCAGAAGCCATGTTAATAGTCTGGATTGATTTGTTGACTTTTGAATTGTCCTTGGCCAACAATTACTAGGGATACCTCCTCCATGAAACTTTATGATTTTACTTAAAAAGGCATTTTGTTTTATTTGATTTGGTTTTATAATTAGAAATATAACTTTTTTTTTGTAAAGGAAAACATTTAATTGGGGTTGGCTTATAGTTAGAGGTTTAGTGCATTATTATCTTGGTGGGACATGACAGCATGCAGGCAGACATGGTGTTGGAGATAAAAGTCCTACATCTTGATTGGCAGGTGACAGGAAGTGAACTTGAGTGTTACAGTAAGTAGAACTTGAATAAAGGAGACTTTAAACCCCTCCCCCACATACTTCCGCAAACAAGATCACACCTATTCCACAAAGACACACTTCCTAAAAGTACCACTTACTTTGGGGGACATATTCTTTCAAACCACCACAAAGGCTCTCACCAGGTTAAATACCACTTCCTTAATCTGGACCTCCTGGACTTCAGAACTGTCATAGACTAAATTTGTTTTCTTTATAAGGTACCCAGTCTCTACAGGCCTGTGACAGATGCACCAAGTCAACCACTCTTGTATTTTCCATTCATTTGGTGAAAAAAAATTCATGAGGCATAAGGAGGATTCTACTCTTTTGGGTTTTTCAAAATAACTCTCTGGCTCCCATATTTTATTTTTTTTCTTTCTTTCTTTTTTTTTTATTAAATTATAAAAGTTTCCATTTCAGCCCCTCCTCCCAACAACCTCCCACTCCCCCCACTCCCTCTCCTCCTCCCTCTCCATCCCCTAGAGCAGTCAGGGTTTCCTGCCCTGTGGGAAGTTCAAGTTCCTCCCCCCTCCCTCCAGGTCCAGGAAAGGTGAGAGTCCAAACAGACTGGAGCGTCAAAATCCAGTATATGCAGAGGAAGCAAGTTTCAGTGTCATTGTCAATGGCTTTTCAAAAAGGCTCCGGGTCAGCCACATTCAGAGAATCTGGTTGGATCACGACCTCGTTCAGTCCCAGTCCAACAGGCCTTGGTGAATTCTCATTATATCAGTTCCCTTGTATCAGTGGGTGCTCGCATCCCTCGCAGTCCTGGTTACTTTTTTTATTTCCTTCATCTTTCTGTTCCTCATTTGGACCGTGGAGTGCTCAGTTCGGTGTTCCAATATGGGTCTCCATCTGTATCGCCATCCAACGTCGGATGAAGGTTTCCTCTGCCCTTGCCTTCTTTGCTCACGTTCTCTTTCCTTCTGCCTCTTATTTGGACCTAGGGAGCTAGGTCCCGTGTTCCAACGTGGTTCTCTGCCTCCATCTCCATCCATCGCCAGATGAGGGTTCTATGGTGACATGAATGTGTACCAATTTCTAAGGATTTTACATGTGTATTTGCAGTTTTTTAAGAAAAATGTGTATATAACACTTAAATCATTACAAAGCAAGAACATAGAAGTCAAAAGAGTTCTATTTAAACCACATTAAAAGGAAATGAAGAACCGTGAATGGTGGTATATATCATTAATACCAGTACAATTGAAGCAGAGGCAAATAGATGACATTTCTAAGACAACCTGTTAAAGGAGCTATCTCTTTGTATAACGAAAGCCTTTAGCATATTTGTCAAAAATACAGCAAGGGATTATCATATTGTTTTAATTATGGACCTTTTATTCTATTTTAGTGATTAATATGCTACAATTTTTATCAGTATTATATTATTTTTGTTTCTATATCCTGCAGTATATATTGCATTCAGATATGTTATCAGTCACACTATTAATTATTCAAGATTTACTTGACTATTTGAGGTTTTTTGTATTTCCATATGAATTCTAAAATTCATTTTCTAATCTCTTTATATAATGTTATTGTAATTATAATGAGAATTTTGTTGAATTTGTAGAATGCCTTTGGTAATATAGCATTTTCATAATATTAATTCTGCTAACCCATGGAGAAAAAGAAGGTTTTTTTTTTTTTACCTTCTAGTGTCTTCTTCAAAATCTTTCTTCAGCGCTAACTAAAGAGTTAGTATATTACAAAGGATTTTATTTTTTTTATTAAGCAATTGTGAAAGCTATTTTTTATATTTCCATTTAAGAATTTCCACTTCCTCCCCTTCTCTTATTTTCCTCCCACTCCCCCAGTCACCCTCCTCCCTCCCACTCCAGTCTTAAGAGAGGGCAAGTAACCCTGGCTTGTGTGAAGTCCAAGGCTCTCCCCACTCCAACCGGGCCTAGAAAGACTAGACTATGGGCCAAATAGACTATGGTCCCCAAAAGCCAGTACATGCAGTAGAAACAAGTCCCAGTACCATTATCAATGGCTTTCAGTCAGCCCCCATTGTCAGCCACATTCAGAGAGTCTGGTTTGATCATATGCTTGTTCAGTCCCAGTCCAGCTGGATTTGGTGACCGAGCTCCCATTAGATCAGGCACACTGTCTCAGTGGGTGGACCAACACCTCGCAGTCCTGACTTCCTTGCTCATCTTCTCCCTCCTTCGGCTCTTCACTTGGACCTTGGGAGCTCAGGAGCAGGAAAGAAGATATCTTCATCAAGGAAGCCATTTTTGGGTTGGCAAGAGACTTGGTTCTAGAGGGGATCCCAGGTGTCCACAGGAGTGTCCCCTGCTAGGTCCTTGGACAGCAGAGGAGAGGATACCTGAACTGTCCTTGTCCCATAGTCACACTGATGAATATCTCAAATATCACTTTTGAACCTTTGTCTGGCAATGGATGGAAATAGAGACAGAGACCCACATCAGAGCACTGGACTGAAAGCTATTTTTTTGAACTTTTTTTTAGAATTCTGCCTTTTTGTACACAAGAAGACTACTAGTATGAATGTTAATTTTTGTCTTGTTTAATCATTAAAAGTGTTTATTAGAACTATGTTTTCCAGTGGAGCGTTTAAGTTATTATATGCTTAGAATTATATCATCTGTAAATAACTAAACTTTACATTAATATTTTCTTCTTTTAAGTCCTTTATTTCTATCTCTTGTTTTAATATTTAAGATCTGATGTATTAATTCACTATGAGGATATAAGGCAGATAATTTTGTTCCATTTCTAACTTTATTCAAATTGCTTAATTTCCCCCCATTCATTGTGTTCATTTCAACTTTGTCACAGATAGCCTTTATTCAGTTTTTTCACTTTGTGTGTTTGTGTGGATAAAATTCTTTAGAGATGTCAAACTTTATAAAAAGCTCCCTTTTTGTTTCCCTGATGTCAGCTCATAATTTCTGTTTTTGCATCCATTTATGTGTTGTATTATATATATTGATTTATATGTTTGGAACTACTCTTTGTCTTTAAACGAAGCCACCTTGATTATGATGAATGATCTTTTGTAAGTGTTGAATTTGGTTTGCAAGTGTTTTATTGAGGAGTTCTACACCCTTGTTCACCAAGGAGATAGTATTATAACTTTGTCTTTGTCTTTATCTACTTTTAGTATTGAAGGAATGGAACCTTTATAAAGTGAACTTAGAAGCATGTCCATTCTACTATATTTTATGTTACCAATTAAGGAACATTGCAATACAGTTTTCTTTAATTATTTCATATATTTTATCAAGCAATCCATCCAGACTTTGGGTATTGTTGTTGTTGTGGGCTTTTAATTACACTTTTAATGTAACAGATGCTTATAGATATGTTTCATTTGTTTATGTCCTCTTGACTTCATTTTTATAGACCATGTTAAGTGTATTAGTTTTTAAAAAAGTTTTTCATTGAATTTACATGTAAGAACTCAGCCTCAGTGATGCTCTAAATTTTTATTTTTGTCTATTCTTATGTTTACTTTTTCATACTTAACTATTTGTATTTATTCTTTTTTTAATTTAGCTAAATATTTATCATCATTTGTATTTATCTTGAGCTCACTCTGTTGAATTTATTCTATTTATTTATCTTTTTCATTCATTATTCTTTTACTTTTTTGCTTCTGACAAGATTTTTTACATATTTAGATTTTTAAATTGTTCTCCAGCTTTTCAAAGATTTATATAGTATATCATCAACTTCTTTGACTGAAATCTCCCAGGAATTTCAATGTTAGCATTGTAGATATAAATTCTTATTACTATGTTTTTTTGTCCTATATGTACTAGCATATTGCATTTCATTCAGTTTTAAAAACAATTAGTCTTATAATTTTTAACCACTAGGAAAGATTTTAATTATTATTTAATCATTTAAGAAAAATTGCATCATATTTTTAAAAACTTGAATTACCCTCCTCATTCATGATGTATCCAAAACTTTCTACTTTCACATATTTAAGTACAAACTGCATTCATTACTAATAAGGAAAATACAAAGATGCAATCCCACCCCTACTCTCTCACACACATCTCTCTTTATATGTGGTATTTCGCTTTTTCTTGTGGTTAGTTGGTCACCACACCCTGAGGGCAAATGGAGCATAGATTTTGTGCAAGGCAAGGCTTGGCCAACTTTGAGTACAATGAAAATAACCTTCCAGGAGTTAGCTTCAGTAAGACAGTTCAACTTAATTTCAGACTAAAGTAAATATAGAGCATGTGGACAGAGGCTGGAATATCACCTAATAGGTGCTCATATTATGCTTTATTCTCATTTGACAGCATAGTCCATGTACAAATGGGAGAACAATACTTAACTATGATATGGGCAGCAAGGTGAGAGCATTTGCAGGGATCTGTGTCAAAGAACACAATTGAGAAATGTCAGGCCTTGGTCCTGCCTCAAAGGGATGTACTAGACTTTACTGACTCCGCATTAGAAGCTTTACCCTCTCTGAGGAATGAATGGACACACCCACACACACATCCATCCAGGGACACCCACAAAGAGAGATACAGAGACAGGGAGAAAGAGAAACAGACAGAGAAATTCCTGAAATATTATTATATATAAAAAATATAAAACATTTACAGCTTTTATTAATACCTTTTGGATTGTTGTCTTGTTGCCTTTTTTTTTGATATTTTAAATTATCAGCCATCACCTTATCACTAGGCCATATTTATAAGTAAAGACAATTTTCATCATTTCCATCTATCTCTTGGTGCCAGAAGATATTTCTTTATTTTGTAGCCCAGAACTTTATAAGTCTTGGGGAGGTGAAATAGGAAAGTCTAGTGACATTATAGTGATTACATTCCTCCTGCCATTTGTGGTACTCACTTCACAGCATTATCTTTCTATCAAAGATACATGTAAGAAATCTCCTCACTCCTCCTTAATTTACTGATGTCAAAATGTTTCTGAGGCACAGTGGTGATCAGAAATATACTTTTGCATTAATATTGATTTTACATGCTAGATTATTTCATTATTCTTATTCTATTCTTTTTTGTAATATACTTTTATCTTTTCTCCACTTCATTTGCTTATTATAAACACTCACCACGTCTCATCTGAGATGGGAAATAAAAAAGGTATGGGGATAATGGGAGACATATTGTTAGCAAAGACACATGTCCTTCATAACTTTTATCCTTGGTGGGAAAAGCTATAATGCCCACTGTTGTTCAATATTCTCCTAAACCATTAGAAAAAAACAAGTCTCCACCTGATAAAACATGTCTGCATCCACCACACAAGAAATCTACGCTAATATAACTTTTAGCTTTCTAGTTCTGATATTCCATGCATTTTTTTATTGTTTTTAATTGAGCTATATATTTTTTCCGACTCCCCTCCCTTCTCACTCACCTCCTACCCTCTCCCACGATTTCCATGCTCCCAATTTACTTAGGAGATCTTGTCTTTTTCTACTTTCCTTATAGGTTAGATCCATGAATGTCTCTGTTAGGCTCCTCTTGTGGTCTAGGTTCTTTGGGATTATAAATTTTAGGCTTTTTTTCCTTTAATTTATGTTTAAAGCCACTTAGGAGTGAGTACATATTATCTTCATATTTCTGGGTCTGGGTTACCTCACTCAATATGATGTTTTCTAGATCCATCCATTTGCCTGAAAATTTTAAGATACAGACCTAAACAGAGAACTCTCAACAGATGAATCTAAAATAGCTCAAAGACACTTAAGGAAATGCTCAACATCTTTAACTATCAGAGCAATGCAAATCAAAACACCCCTGAGATTCCATCTTATAGCTTTAGTAATGGCCAAGATCAAACACTGATGACAGCTTATGCTGGAGAGGGTGTGGGGTAAAGGGAACACTCCTTCCTTGCTGGTGGGAGTGCTTTGGAAATCAGTATTGTGACTTCTCAGAAAATTAGAAAGCAACCTACATCAAGATCCAGCAATACCACTTTTGGTTCTATACCCAAAAGATTCTTAATCATGCTACAAGGACATGTGCTCAACTATGTTTACAGCAGAATTATTTGTCATAGCCAGAACTTGGAAACAACCAAAACATGAATAAAGAAGATGTGATACATTTGCATAATGGAGAACTAAATAGCAGAAAGAAATGACAACACATTCTTCTTTACTTGCAGCATTATGGCTGCATAAAATGGTCACACTTTTCTCTCTATCTCTCAGTATCTGCTTTCATGAAGGCATATGCCTGAAGTTATTTCTTCTTTTCTACTCCTTTATTTTATTTGGAATGATAAAATGATACTTGTGAATATTTTATAATTATTAATATATTAGGTAATTGCTTAGATTCTCAAATATATGTTTTGATACTTCCAAATTGGGTGATTTATAATAGACTTTTTAGATGTTTAAAAAATATTTTAAGGCTATATTGGTTCTTTGATTAAACCAACAAGTTCCAATTTCTAGATGTTTCATTAGAGTAGAATATTTGGATATAGACAGTTATTGATTGAAAATATTGGCATTCTTATTAAAATTCTGATATCCACTCTATGTCTGTGATTCTAAACCATAACTATATTCATAAATTCCCTCTAATTCTGAGATACCATCTACACATAAAAGGTGCTGAGTTGGGTACCATAATACAAAAATGTTCCAAAGTTGAAGAATGGAATAAGATTATGACAGGGAGCAATTTCTGCACTTCATGGGAGGAAAAGGTGAAAATTAAAAGATAAGTGATTGAAATTATTTTGAAATGGAGTCTGAATAACATCATAATTATTAAAGGAATGTATTTAATAGCAAGTTTGAGGTGTAAACCAATGTTTAAAGCAAAAAGTACCAATGTAACCAGTAAAGGAAGAGTCTTCAACTTAGGTAAATTAACTTTTCTCGTTGTATTAAAAATATCTTCATTGAAGTATGAGTTGCAAGTATTTATTTTTTATTTATGTCACCATATTCAACGGTTATTAAATAACTGAAAATTGATTAATCAAGGCAACACATAACCTATTAGCTTTTCAATAATTTTCTTTACAAATGCTTTATTTGTCCCCAGAAAATGGAGGAAATGTCAGCATCTTTAACAGAAAATGTTCTAAAATTATATCTTTGATTTCCACTTGAAAATAAATGATGAAGTATCAAATGTGTTCACATGACCTTTTTTGGTGAATGTGATAAGTGTAATTCTGTTTTTCCTTAAATATTTCATTAGGAACATTCAGCTTATATAGAAAGTTAATCTGAAGAAATAATTAGATAAGGAAATTATATGAACATCTTTTTTCACTCACTGCATCAAACATAATAATCTAGGCAGCAGCAACTGTGCTTACCACAAAGCAATTACATATTTCCCAGTAAACCGCTCAAAATTCAGTTGTCTGTTATCTACAGAAATTTGACATGACTCATAGTACTGTAAGGCTACTTAATCTAGTTGAATTGGTAATAGTTCAGACTGGCAACATTGTGTGTTCAATGCATTGACAAGAGTTGAGAAACATATATTTTTATCTTTGAATTAGTTCAGTGCGTGTGCATTATTTTAAATGAGAGAATAATCATGGCAAGGGAAAGAGGATGTAGTGAGAAAGCATATCTATACTCTTTCTAGATGATATGTGTTTTGCTTCCAACACATTAATAACTGAAAGTCATGATCATGGAACAAACAAAACCATGTTCCCCATGATCTCAGGATTTTAATTTCACAAATAACTAATGACCTTTATGATCCTTTTAAATGATTCAGTTTCAAAAAGCCTTTATTTTCTCTTACCTTTCCTGTGCCATGTCTGAAAATTCTACCTCTATGTTCTCAGTTAAAATTTAGTGTATATATTTCTTTAAGTTGTATAATTTTACCCATTGTTTCCTCTGCCTTTTTACTGAACTAATAAAATAAATCCCTGGGCTGGAGAGATGGCTCAGAGGTTAAGAACACTGACTATACTTCCAGAGGTCCTCAGTTCAATTCCCAGCAACCACATAGTGGCTTACAGCTAGCTATAATGAGGTCTGATGCCCTCTTCTGGAATGTATGCAGACATGGAAACTAACAGTGCAAACATAATAAATAAATATTTAAAACATAAAAAATAAAATAAATCCCTTAATGGGCTCATGTTCTAATTTTTAGTGACTGCAATTTTTCCTTAAGCTCCCTATCGCAGTATTTAGTTTTTCTTATACATTCTTAAGAGTGGCCTATATTGCATTGTTGTTTATTTCCATATGGACTTGTCCTGAGCCTTTCACTTTTGTCATGGGCTCCATTCTATTTTCACTTTTGTTTCTTCCTTTCCTCCCATCTTGGTTATGGATTCCCTATGAATAACTCAATGATTAAGAAGCTCGTTATTTGAATAAACCCTACCTTCCTGTGGAAATTTCATAAGGCAAATTGCCTCTTACAAGACCACCTCACAGGCAAAAGACAGCCTTCTTTATGCAAATGGTTTTGAACTGAGTCAACAAGTAAAAAATGAGTCTTTTGATTCTTTTTTCAGATGTAAATTGTATGATGAAGTGATTAAAATTTTAGGGATTGCATAGTTTAGTTTCATTGCTGTAAAAGAATCTGACTCATATCTTAGATATGAAAGAATCTTATTTTAATTGAGAAGAGTGATATAGAGCTTAACTGATGTAGATTAAAATAACTTTTTATGTTTTTCATGACAGATACTTTAGCATATGATAAATCATGTCCAAAAATTCCATTATTTTTAGCCATTTTTATATCTTAGTTTCTATGCTTGTGTATGAATCTTAATATTTTATTTCCCTGAAAATTTAAAAGATATGATAAATAGCACAACAAAATAAAATCTGTTAGGATTATTTAGAACTTAATTTTTTTCCTTTCGATTTTGTTTTAGAATAAAAATATTTTGTCACAATTAAAAATTGCTATTTTAATTCTGAAATTAATGGTATTGTATTATATTTTAACAGTCTTTTAATAAAGATATATTCATTTTGCTTATTTTTGGCCAAGGTTTTCATATTAGCATTCTCAACTGAATGATACAATACAGTTGATTGTGTTTTCTACATTATCTCCATGTATAAAAAACTCCTTAGCTCCCAAAGACCACTCCAGAATAAGCAAAATATTTCACATAAAATGGTTTTGTATCCTTAATTTTTATTGAACTATCTCCTTAAATTGTGATTTTATGCTATCTTAAGTTACCTTAAGTCATCATTTTTTATAAAAGTTTTATTTTATGTTATGTGTTTGAAAGTTTTGCCTACATGTATAGAAATGCATCATGTTCATGTTTGGGGCCCATATAATCTAGAAGAGCACTTTGGACTTTCTGAGACTGGAACTACAGAGCGGCCCTATTGGGTTTGGAGACTGAAACTAAGTCTCCTGTGAGAGTAACTAGTGCTTTTTTCATTGTAGAACTATTTCTCAGAACCCAGATACATGATTTTTCATTCTTCTGAATCATAAAGCCTTCAAGGCATATTGAGATAGATTATATGAGGTGTTTTATTATATGGTTACTCTGTACTTGTATTTCTAGAATTCTTAGAAGGGTAATTGAAAAGTAAACTGTGTAATAAAGATAGAGCTACTTTTCATTTTAGAAATATTTTCTACATGTTACGTGAGTGAATATTTGAGATAATACATAAATATTGTTATCACATTTTAATTGTTTCTATTACGCACATGAGTATATACGTGTATGTGTATGCAGATGAGCATGTGTACACAAGTGTGTACACAGATGGCAGAATTCAATGATTCTTGAATCATTCTTTAATTTATTTTAATAGAAGGTGTCTTACTGAATTTGGGGTTTGTGAGCTGCCTACACTGGCTGGTCAGCCAGCTCCAGGTATCCTTCCTCTTGTCTCTGCTTATCTAGTGCTAGAATTGCGGGCTATGCCCCAAAACAGTCTTTTTTCCTGATTGGTGATCATCTAAACCAGTGTACCACCAGAATTTCACCAAGTGAACTGAGTCAGCTGTCTAAGTACTTGGTTTTGAAACTTTAGTTAGAAATATGTTGGTAGACACACATAGGGAGGACAAGTAAAAGTGAAACCTAGAGTAGGCAGTTGCAACTATGTTAGCAATTTTAATAGGTCAATAGAACATTTCACTTTAATGAATGAATCTGAAAAGCACCTCTGTCAGTTTATTTTTGAAGTGTCAGTTTCTTATGCTACTTTGGCGATTGTGGATATGACTAAGAACTCACCTGGGGATGTAATACCTTTCTTTGGTCCAGGTCCCAGTTTGTGGTTCTGTTTCTGTGAAGTAAGGAATCCATACCCTATGCAGCTGTAACTGTGAACTCCACAATGATTATACTGCCAAGGCACTGGCAGATCTCTGAAGTGATAAGCCAAAATAAACATAAACACTTGCCGCACTTATTGTTTTTACATATTATTTTGGTGGTGTCAATTGGAAGTAACTAATATGTCTTGAGCTGGAAGCAGCTAAATGTTCAAAGGTGTCCATGTCTATGTGGTTAATGTAGGTAAGAAGATCTGCTTTTTAGACTACAAAATAGTAGATATTCCTGTCTTCTGTCAAATTATCATTATTTTCCAATCTCATATAAAATTGTGATTAATTTATCGTTTTTAGAAAGTATCTAAATAAATTAGTTAGTGGATATATTACTATAACTTTTATTTAGTTGTCATCAGAAAAGTTTATTTCCATCTGTAGTTACTTCTGTTACATAATTCATTTTCTGTTGAAGGATAAAATGATGATTCTTTGAAGAATAAATAGAACATTTTAACCCTAATTATAGAGTCCACTGTAACTAAATTATTTTTTAGGCTATTCTATTATGTCTAGTAGAAATATTAACCTTAAATTAACCTTTATATCACAGCTCTCTTAGGATCTATCTTGAGTAGGAAGAATGAAGGAACATATATGCAAAGGGCTGGGTATTTCAATCTAAGAATAGGAAAGAAATCATAAGGTTTTACATGAGTACTTGCCTCAATGTTAATAAATCAGCATTAATCTTCATCTTATTGAGCAGATGGCAAGGACTACAGATCTGACACATCTTGGAAAATAATCAGATTTCATCAAGTCAAGACATTTAGTAAAACTTGATAGAGATTCTTGGCTGAATTAAGGAAAAAAAAACCTTCATAATAATGTTCTTCTGCTAGTTACTTCCCTATTCCACAGGATCATAGAAATATCAGATAATAAAATGTTTCCCTATGTTCTATAGTAAGAAATAAACTAGTGTAATCTCTGGCTAGAAGAAGTCAATAGTAGCTAGTACCTTCATCTTTGAACCACACCAGAGAACTGGAACCATGCTTTCTTTGTTTAAACAATCACCATGCATACCCAGAAGGTGAAAGGAATTCCCCACCAGCAGAAAAGTTTAAAGGGAAAAAATAGGTCTTATTTCACATGAAGCCAAATAGTGTGTCCTCAGCCAACAGTGATGACATGCTTAATTGCCCCCTCCACAGAAGGTAGAAAGTTTTAACACAATATGAAAGAAAAAACAAACAAACAAACAAATAAAAATAGCCTGACACAATGATTTTAAAATGTTACATAACCAGTTTATTTCCCCCCCAAAAAAATATACAAATTAAAGTAAAAAGAGGGTCTTGTAAACAAAGTAGATTAATTTTGTTGGGGGAGTGACTTGTCAGAGGAAGGCAAGGTTATAAGAGAGGGAAGTGGTGAAGAGAATAAATGAAAAAAAATTATGACTAAGCAGTATGGTGCAAACATTTAACCCCAGAATTTTGTAGGTAAAGGCAGGTAGATTTCGGTGAGTTAGAGGCCAGTCAGGGATATACAGTCTGACTCTTAATAAAAAATTAGAGACAGAATAAAGATGTATGACTATGTCATTATAAAACTCATTGTTTCAAATGGTGTCTTAAATTCAATAAAAAATATATAGGTCAGAAAATCCAGAGGCCCAAAAGTTTTTCATAATTTTTAGTGCAAAGTGACAAAAATATGAAAAGAATTTTGAAAACAATTTTAATTAAATATAATACATGAAGAGATTTAATGCTGTATTTTTCATCAAGTAAGAGATAAGGACAGACCATTTTGTTTTGGAGAGAGTCTCTTATTTAATCAGTTATATAAAATGCTGATAAATATACATGTATATGTAATTTTTTTAAAGTGTAAAGTGTGGTACTTTCTTCCATGTAATTGATTAGTTAATTAGTTATAACTATATGGGTGCTTTGCTTACATTATACATCTCATGTCGTATGTATAATTGTTATATTTACAGCCCCACAGTGGGAAATAGATTCTCTGAGAGTGAAGTTATATAGACATACAGATAGCTGTGAGTCACCTTGAGGTTGCTGGATATTCACCCACAGTCCTCTGGTAGAGAAGCTAGCACTGTGTTAAACCATCTCTCTAGACTGAAAAATATAGTTTTTAATTTTTATTTTATATATGTTTAAGTACCGAATTATATTTAGTCAGAGGACAACTGACAGGAGTGTGTTCTCTCTTTCCATCTTGTGTTTCCATAGTGATTAAGCTTAATTCTTTAAGCTTTATGGCAAGGCACTTTACCTGCTGAGTCATCTCAACAGTAACTTTTAAAAGATGTACTATGCTAGTCTGTATCTTTTAACTATAGTAAGTAGGTGAACAAAATAAAATAAACTCTTAATTTTTGAACTGTTTATTTTCTATTGAAATCACATATATTGAACGCTAACTCTAATAATAATAAAGACCAGAGAGGTGATGATATCTTCATTTCCAGCACTTGCGAAGCAGATGCTGGCAATCTGAGGCCTGCATTGAGGGCAACCAGAGCTGTACCGTCATATTCTGTCCTAAGATAATAGATGATGAATAATGGTGATGATGAATAAAGATGATGATGGTGATGATAATGAAGCAGTTTGAGATGATTCTTACTGTGCAGAAAATTATGATAGTGATGAAGAAATGTATATTGAAAGATAGAAAGTGATTTTAAGTTTATGTAGGTGGGTAGAGAGTGACCTTTAAGCCTGAATCAAAAAGACTTGCAAGAGAACTAGAGAGAAAGGAACATAATTGAACTGATATGTGAAACCATGCTGAGTATTATTTGAGTTTTAACATAGAACACAGTGGCCCTGGAACCAGGAAAAGTAGGATATAAGGAAGAGATAAATGGCAATAGATGGCTGCATGATGTAGGAAACAGTGAAAGTGAGAGACCTTAGAGTTTTGAGGAGAGAAATGCCATACGTTGTGTCATATTTTATGAGAGGACTTCAACTTAATGACAGTGAAAATAGATTGATGTGAACAAAACTTGAGGTATGAAGGCTGTTGGAAAGACCAAGGCTCTAGATATAAATTTGTGTAGTCATAAAAATGTGAACATTTAGAACATTTGATTTATTGTTTTTATCTTGTTTTAGTTTGTTTTCAGATAAGGGATATTGAGATGTATTATATAAAACACTAAAAATATATTAAATAAACTTTAAAATCTCGCAGCATATCATGGAAATGTGAAGAATGTGGTTCTATTGCCTAACTTCAATTTTGTAATTGGATATTTTTTTTACTCCCAATTTAAGAAAATAAAGGAAAATAGAAATAAATCATTATACCCCAGGCATATTTATAAAATGGAAAATTGCTGGAAACAAAATGATCCACATAAAGCACACTGGTTCACATGAATTTAAAAGTTCCAATGATATATCTTTGCTTCATAGTAAGTTGATAGTGAAAGAATGATCATAAAAACCAAAGAATACAGATATTAATACTTAAATGTGTTTAATTGTTTCAAGCGTATTTTTGTTCTATTTCCTTCATTAGATGGTAACAACTCAATATAAGATAGGTCCTTCTTGATTATATTTGTAGTATTTTAAAATCAATGGAAATAGGAGTTTGTTTTGTTCATTCTTGTGTCTGTGGCATCCCTGGCGCACCACTTTGATCTGTGAAAGTGTTTTCACATTTTGAGTGAATACAGTATTAAACAGTTTTATGCTTACCCACAGGCCAATTGAAAATTCAAAGCAGACACAAGAATTGGCAAAATGACATAAAGTCCAAAAGTAATTAATTGCAAAATATATTTTCAGAAATATCTACCTATCTTATTATTGAAATTTTTGTTATAAAGGATTTTAATTTATGGATAATTCTACATGAAATCAACAATAAAGTCTAGTACTATATAAACTCTTAGGTATCATTTCTATTAAAATTATAGTTGCAGAGGATCTTAGGTGTACACATGCACGCACACACACAAATACATTCAAATACAAATAAATAAGCATAAAATAAGTCTTTAAAAATTATTCCAAAGAAAAGATGCTAAAACAAAAGAATGAATGATTTTTCATTGTATTTATGCAAAATTTTTGAGAGGTTAATTAATCAAATACTGAAAGAAAGTAGTTCAATTGTTGTATTATACATTAGAGAGGAGATCAATTATAAAAAAGAAATATCAGCCATTCATGTATCAAATTTATCAAATATTATAGCCAAATGGTGGCATTCTAGTTAATCTAGACTGTTCTCTGAGAAAGCCACTTAAAAATTAAATAAAATCAATTCTACAGAAAAAAATATTTAATCAGTGTGTTACCTTATACATTCCTGTACACACTATTACTGACCCTTTTATACATTATGATCCAGATAATTTTTGTACCTACTTACTATGGTTTGAGTCTAATTAAATCACATTGAAATATAGTTCCCAGTCGAGTGATATTGAGAGATAGTTCAGAGATTGTTGTTCAACTCTGCCAATGACTTAGTTCTTTCTGAAATAGTTTAGCTCTCACAAGGGTGAGAGTTATGATGAGTTTAGACCCTTTTTTCCCTATCCTTTTGTTTTTTCCAGTTTGTTCTCTGAATGTAACTTTTCTTCCTTCTGTTTTTCTGCCATGGGTGGAGAAGCATGAAATTCTTTAAAGCTGAGAAAATGGAGGTTTTATGATCACTGATTTTTAAAACTCTTAAAACAATCAAACCTCTTTATTTTGTAAATTAGAATCAGATGAATTACATTGTATGATAACACTGTTTCTTTTTACCATCTAGTTATTGGAGACTATGAGTATTTTCCTTAATTTGCCAAATGTAAATGGACTAAATATTGTAACTATAATTTTTGCTTGATAACTATTTTGTTGTATGTAATCTAGCTATGTTAAAACTAAAATATTTCTTTTTATGTGGGTAGAAAAGGGGAAATGGTGAGGGAAGTCTTTCTGTATACATGTTTTGTTTTTATTGGTTAATGAATAAAACTACTGAGGCTTATGGATGGAATAGAATAAAATAAAGTACAGCAGGAATTCCAAGGAGATAGAGGAGGATAGAAGGCAGAGTTACGGAGATGCCATGTAGTCACTGAAGGAGACAGATGCCTGTGAAGTTTACCAGTAAACCACTTGCCTTATGGTAAAATACAAAATAATACAAATTGCTTAATTTAAGATGTAAGAGTTAGCTTTAAAGATGCCTAAGCTATTCGCTAAGCATTGATTTAATTAATATAATTTTGTGTAAATATTTTGGATATGGGTGTCCAGGAACAAACAAAGAGCCTCCATCTACATATATGTATTAAATTGTATGATTTCTAGAGTTGTCTAAGAAATTCTGTTAATGTTGTCCAAGTTATCCTTGTTGGGGATAACTACAATTCAATTATATCACATGTGGCTCTTGAACATGTATAAGTTTGTCAAATGTATCTGCATGACAATATCATGGCACTAAAATACATCTAGAAATAGGCACACACATTTATCAATTCTATTCATTTATTCATTTAGCTAGCTAGTTAGTTATGTAGTTAATTAGTTATAGGTGTAATCTTTTTACACAGTCCTCATTGTCTCACTATCTTGGAACTCATGCTAAAAAATAGGCTGGCCTCTGACTGATAAAGTTCCAACTTATTCTGCCTCTTGAGTGATGGAATTTACGTGTATGCCACAAATCCAAGCTCTCAAGGTTGTTATATGTGATATGCTAAAAACTTGTCGGAGCAAACAATGTGGTAAAATTCAATATCCAGAAACAATTACAAATGGTATGTGAGAATTGTCTGTATTCTGTCAATCATGTTTTAAATAAACGCTGATTGGCCAGGCAGGAAATAGAGATGGGTAAACCAAATAGGAAGTAGAGGTGGGGCAATGAGAACAGGAGAATGCTTGGAAGGAGGAAGCCCATTGTTCCCCAGTCCTTCCCAGATCATGGAAGAAGCAAGATGTGACCTGTTTCACTGAGAAAGTTACCAAGCCATGATGGCTCACATAGATAAGAATAATGGGTTGATATAAGTGATAAGATCTAATAAGAAGCCTGAGCTAATGGGCAAATCAGTTTATACCCTAATGTAGACTCTCTGTGTGATTTTCTTGGAGAATTACCAGCTGTGGGAACTGGGCAGGACATAAATCCCAATGATCAGGCTCCTCCTATTACAGACAAAGATTGTATCTCTTCAAAACAGTAGTAGATCTTGATAAATTATTGTATATATGGATTGAGACAATAATTTTAAGGTATTATTTCAATTAATCAATCAATTAAACTCATATTCATCATGCATTAAACTTACTCTTATTTCATGAAGAAATGAAACACATTCACTTCAGTCTATATCAATGGTTTTCAACATGTGTGTTGCTACTCTTTGTGTTGTGTATCAGATATCCTGTATATCAGATATTTACATTATGATTCACAACAGTAACACAATTTGAAATGAAGTAGCAACAAAATAATCTAATGGTTTGGAATAAAATATCACAAGTAAAATAGGAATTGTATTAAAGCTTCACAGCATTAGGAATTTAAAAATTATTGGTTCGTATAATTTCTCTTCACTCTTGAATAGTATTCTGCAGTGCATCTTCATGAAGAGATCTTCAGTTGTTCTTTATCAATTAATGTCTTATCACATTTGTGTTTCATGTTACTTCTTCAGCATTTATAAATTGATTTTCCTCTTCTATTCAATCCTACTTATTTTGGACCTGCTTTTGATATCTATTCCAATCACTCTTTATTGCTGAATAAGAATGTCATCAGGCAACAAACATACAAAGATGCCTTTAATTGATGGATATTCTATAGCATGTGAGAGGAAGGATAAAATACATTGATAACTCTTGTTTTTCTTCTCTGATTTTAGAAATCCTTACAGAAATTCTAATTTTATTAATTTAATTTATAAGCATCCTCTCCAATCAAGGGCAAGAATTTTATGGTGCTTGTACAGATTTGAGCAGTTTTTAATTTCATCTATCATTGATTTCCCAAGGTGCTACTCTATGAAAGTTTGCATTTTATCTCCTCCTCTTCCATCAGTTTTCCTGATTTCCCATGTATGCTTAGTCTTTGGATGAACTAAAAGTCATTTTCTTGTAATTAAATGCATCCAAAATGTAATTCACCAAGCATAAATCTCTAATCTGCTGTCAATGAAAGTTCACTAATGCAATATGTAAAGAATAACTATCAAGTCTAAGACATTCCTTTCAAGTGAGTAGGGTTTTAAAGTATTTTAAATTTTGTTAAATAAGGATGGAATTTATTCCTACTATGAAAACAGAAATTTCTTGTGAAACCGAAATTATATAAAAGCATTTCTCCAAAGTAGAACGGTGTCTTCAGTGGAACAGAGAGTGATAGATGCCCACTATGGCTAGACACAAAAGTTGATGGAAGGAAATTTGGATTCCTATTTAAACATGTATTTAGTAAGAAAAACCTCTGTTAACCTAAATATGATACCATAAATATTTCCTTTTCTCTTTTAATTTTATCTCTTCATTTCTAATAGTGACTTAAACCACTTTTGTCATTACATAACTTCATTCTTCACTGAGAAATCAAAGGCTTAATAATGTCTCCATATCATAAATGACTCATATGTGTATATATATATACATACATATATATATATAAATCTTTGACAGTTTCCTGCATGCATATATGCATATTATATTGTGGCTTTTTAACCACCAATAACTCTCTCCATTTACTTCTGAAACTTTTCTTCCTCACAAGCATCCCAAGAATCCTCCTATTTGGTTGTCATTTTCCTCCTTAAAATTTTTAATGATTTATTTTTATTTTATGTACATTGGTATTTTGCCTGCATGCATGTCTGTGTGATATTGTCAGACACCCTGGAAGAGGAGCAATGGACAGGTTTTAGCTGCCATGTAGTTTCTGAGCCCACATACTCTGTAAAAGCCAATAGTATTCTTAACAACTTTGTCATCTCTTCAGTCCCTTCTCCTTTTCCTTATTTTGACCTACTGAGTTAACTTCAGATTGTTTGCATTAGCATGAGTGTGACCATTTGATGAAAGACAGGCAACTTTTCAAGGATACACCACTGAAGAAAATACCACCCCTGATTCCAGTAACCAGTAGCTTTGCAAGGACCCTCACAGAAGGATAGGTTTTCTCATGGCCCACTTTACAAGTATGAAGAGATAGTGACTGACCTCTTGTATAAGTTTGTGGATATAATCACAGCTACAACGAGTTTGTGAGTGTCCAGGAGTGATATGGATATGAATAATTTGCTCTGGTATGGATCTTTGTTTATTGATACAAATTTAAGGTCAATTTTGTTACATGTATATGCATTTCTGCTCTTGATTAAGGTTTTGTGAATGTGTAGCTCATTAAAAATTGTAATGTATATTTTAAAATATAGGTCAATAAATGATCATCTATAGTAGTTAAGTTTGTAGTCATGTTAGTTAGATTTTCTAGATTTAAAGAGTTATATTTCATTTTGATGGGTATTTTTTAATCTTTCAGAGACTTTCAGCATATGACATTTAAAATGTTTTAATGATTTAGAACTTTTCATGACCATAAAACATGTCTGTTCCTGGCAGCACCAATTATTTTGAGAGGAAGATGGGCATCAATGAGGCTCCTTAGCCATTTGTGCAAAAAACTGCTCTTGCCTGAACTGTTTCATTGGACAATCAGGACCCACAGAGAAATGACTGCTGAACATGCCTAAAGGTGAGATAATCCTTCCGGGCTCCTGCTTCGTGAAAAAGTCTGTGAGAGATTCTGCATGACACAGAAGAAAATGACTTAACTGTCTTTAAAATTTCCTGCTTCACGAAATAGTCTTTTCAATAGTATTGGCCTATACCCTGAAGATGGATGCCCCAAAGATAAAGAAGAACTTTGCTTGACTATCCAGGAATTGTGATATCTCTATCAATTCTAGACTTTTAGAAGTGGCTTACAATGTACTTCCAGTTTACATAGGTAATATTATATCCATCTGGAGCCTTTGATGGAGTTGAACGATATATAGTTATTGTGATCCTTATTTATGATAAAGGATAAAGTATACATAAATATTGCAAATATAATTCTTGCTTGATATCTTTATTATATGTAATTTTACTAATATAAAATTAAAGCCTTCCTTTTGGTTTAAACAGAAAGGGGGAAATGTTGTAGGAGGTCCTTCTGTCTTTGTGTTTCTTTCATTGGTTAATAAAGAAACTGCTTTGGGCCTATTGATAGGGCAGAACATAGGTAGGTGGGAAAATTAAACAGAATGGTGGGAGGAAAAAGGCAGAGTCAGAGAGACGCCTTGGATCCTCCATCAGAGATAAACAAGCTTTACCAGTAAGCTACTGCCAAGTGGCAATATACAGATTAATATAAATGGGTTGAATTAATATAAGAGTTACCTAATAAGAAGCTAGAGCTAATGGGTCAAACATTGATTTAATTAATACAATTTCTGTGTGATTATTTTGGTTCTGAAGAGCCGGAACAAATGGGTCCTCCATGCAACACAGGAGACACTGTTCTGTATCACTCTTCCCTATCTTCTGAGTCCCTATATTCTGTTCTTTCCTTGTCTGGAGGTTCTGTAAAACTTACAGAGAATTATGTTTAACTTGGAGATGAGTATCCAATAATCAACCAATGCAAGGCACAGACCGATAAGAAGTTTTTACAATAACCTCATATTATTGACAAAAGAAGCTTCTGCAACAAATAGTAACAACATTACTAATCAATAGATAAATATAAAAAGTCAAAAATAGTGGGAGATCAATATTATTTAATAAAGCAGCAGAAGTGCTGGGCAGTGTTGGTCCAGCACTCAGGAGGCAGAGACAGGCAGATCTCTGTGAGTTTGAGGCCTGTCTTGTCTACAAGAGCTGGTTATGCAACACTCTTAAAAGCTACAGAGAAACCTTGTTTTGAAAAACAAAAAAACAGCACATTCCTGGCCAGCAAGAGAGAGTGAACTTCTAGCAGACTTCCATTGGAGGAGTAGTGAGTTTTCTCCTGGCCAGAGGGCTTCCTCTAGGAGGAATTCAGCCTTTCCCCATCCCCCTCGACAATCTGGTCACCAGGCAGAGGCGACTCCTCCCTGCGGAGCTCTCCTGAATCCCATCCCAGCCTTTATCCAGGAGAGAGTGAACTTCTAGCAGACTCCCATTGGAGGAGGGGTGAGTTTTCTCCTGGCCAGAGGGCTTCCTCTAGGAGGAATTCAGCATTTCCCCGCCCCCCTCGACAATCTGGTCACCAGGCAGAGGCGACTCCTCCCTGCGGAGCTCTCCTGAATCCCATCCCAGTCTTTATCCAGGTACACCTTCCTCTCTTCCCCCCTTCCCTCTGGGGCCACAAGATCTCCCCAGAGCAACTCCCTTGCTCGCTGGGCCTGGGTTGTGAGTGCAACCCAGTAGTAGGGAGTGCCTGTGTTTCAATAGACTGCCTGAGGAAAGGTAGGCCTTTTGTCAGTGAATTCCCTGCCCAACAAGGGAACCTGACCTGGTACTAGAAGATCCAGTAGAGAGCATTTGAAGGAAGAGATGGGCAGACGCCAAGGCAAGAACTCCTCCAACAATCTAAAAAGCACCATGAAAACACCAGAACCCAATGACCCTACAATATAAGGACTTGAACCTCTTAATTCAGAAGAAGCGGGAAAAAATGCCCATATGAAAGCAATAGAGTCCCTTAAACAGGATATGAATAACTCCCTTAAAGAACTGGATGAGAAGTATAACAAAAAGATTGAAGAAATGAGTAAAGAAATGGATGAAAAATATAAAAAAAAAACATCGAAGAAATGAGTAAATCCATGAATGATATACTGGGAAACCAAGAAAAAACAATCAAACAGGTAATGGAAACAGTTCAAGAATTGAAAACTGAAATGGAGGCAATGAAGAAAACACAAAACGAGGGCCGGCTGGATATGGAAAATCTAGGTAAACGAACAGAGATCACAGAATCAAGCATAACCAACAGGATACAAGAGATGGAAGAACGAATCTCAGAGTCTGAAGATACCATAGAGAAAATAAATGCTCTGATCAAAGAAAACAGCAAATCCAACAAATTCTCATCACAAAACATTCAAGAAATCTGGGACACAATAAAAAACCAAATCTAAGAATAATAGGGATTGAAGAAGGAGAAGAACTGCAGATCAAAGGACCAGAAAATATATTCAACAAAATTATAGAAGAAAACTTTCCCAATCTGAAGAATGATATCCCTATGAAGATTCAAGAAGCATACAGAACACCGAATAGGCTTGATCAAAAAAAAAAAAATCCCCTCACCATATAATAATCAAAACACAAAACATACAGATTAAAGAAAGAATATTAAGAGCTGCAAAGGAAAAAGGGCAAGTAACTTATAAAGGTAAACCTATCAGACTTACATCGGACTTCTCTATGGAAACCATGAAAGCCAGAAGGTCCTGGATAGAGGTACTGCAGAAACTAAGAGAACATGGATGCAAACCCAGACTAATATACCCAGCCAAGCTATCATTCACTATCAATGGAGAAAACAAAATATTCCAGGATAAGAACAAATTTAAACAATTCGCAGCCACAAACCCAGCCTTACAGAAAGCAATAGAAGGAAAATCGCAACCCAAGGAGTCCAACATTGCCAGCACTGCTTACAATAACTCAGACATCTAGCGACCCTTCATGAGCTTAACTCAAAGAAGAGACACATACAAACTCTATTAATCAAACAAACAAAAAGTAATAATAACCGGAGTCAACAACCACTGGTCATTAATATCACTTAATATTAATGGACTCAATTCACCTATAAAAAGGCACAGACTAAGAGACTGGATACGAAAACAGGATCCAACATTCTGCTGTTTACAAGAAACACACCTCAACCACAAAGACAGACATTTACTCAGAGTAAAGGGTTGGGAAAAGGTTTTTCAAGCAAACGGACCTAAGAAACAAGCAGGTGTGGCCATTCTAATCTCCAACAAAATTGACTTCAAACTAAAATCAATCAGAAGAGATGGAGATAGACATTTTATACTCATAACAGGAACAATTCATCAGGAGGAAGTCTCAATCCTGAATATCTACGCCCCTAATATAGAGCCTCCTACTTATGTAAAAGAAACACTTCTAGAACTCAAGGCAGTCATCAAACCACACACACTAATAGTAGGAGACTTCAACACTCCTCTCTCAGCAATGGACAGGTCAATCAGACAGAAACCTAACAGAGAAATAAGAGAATTATTGGAGGTATTGAATCAAATGGACTTAACAGACATCTATAGAACATTCCACCCAAATAGGAAAGAATATACCTTCTTCTCTGCAGCTCATGGAACCTTCTCGAAAATTGACCACATACTCGGTAACAAAGCAAACTTCCACAGATACAAAAAAAATATTAGTAACCACCTGTGTCTTGTCAGACCACCATGGATAAAAGTTAGAATTCAACAACAGTGCTACTCCCAGGAAGCCATCAAATTCATGGAAGTTGAACAGTCAACTACTGAATCACCCCTGGGTCAAGGAAGAAATAAAGAAAGAAATTAAAGTCTTCCTTGAATTTAATGAAAATAAAGACACAACATACTCAAACCTATGGGACACTATGAAAGCAGTGTGAAGAGGAAAGTTCATAGCACAAAGTGCCCACCTAAAGAAAACGGAGAAAGCACACATTGGAGACTTAACAGCACACTTGAAAGCTCTAGAAAAAAAAGAAGCTGATTCACCCAGGAGGAGTAGAAGACTGGAAATAATCAAACTGAGGGCTGAAATCAACAAAATAGAAACACAGAAAACAATCCAAAGAATCAATGAATCAAAAAGCTGGTTCTTGGAGAAAATCAACAAGATCGACAAACCCCTATCCAAATAATCAAACGGCAGAGAGAGAACATGCAAATTAATAAGATCAGAAATGAAAAGGGGGACATAACCACAGACACAGAGGAAATTCAGAGAATCATTAGATCTTTTTACGAAAATTTATATGCCACAAAGTTGGAAAATGTAAAAGAAATGGACATTTTTTTAGATAAGTACCATATACCAAAGTTGAACCAAGAACAGGTGAGCAATCTAAATAGACCTGTCAGTCGTGAAGAATTAGAAGCTGTTATTAAAAATCTCCCTACCAAAAAAAGCCCAGGACCAGATGGTTTCAATGCAGAATTCTACCAGAACTTCCAGGAAGAGCTAATACCTATACTCCTTAATGTATTTCACAATATAGAAACAGAAGAATCACTGCCAAACTCTTTTTATGAAGCTACAGTTACCCTGACACCAAAACCACACAAAGACACAACCAGGAAAGAGAATTACAGACCAATATCACTCATGAACATTGACGCAAAAATACTCAATAAAATACTGGCAAACCGAATCCAAGAATACATTAGAAAAATTATCCATTATGATCAAGTGGGCTTCATCCCAGAGATGCAGGGTTGGTTCAACATACGCAAATCTATCAATGTAATCCATCATATAAATAAACTGAAAGATAAAAACCATATGATCATTGCATTGGATGCTGAAAAAGCATTTGACAAAATTCAACACCCATTTATGATAAAGGTGTTGGAGAGACTAGGGATACAAGGAACATACCTAAATATAATAAAAGCAATATACAGCAAGCCGTCAGCTAACATGAAATTGAATGTAGAGAAACTCAAATCCTTTCCACTAAAATCAGGAACACGAAAAGCCTGTCCACTCTCACCATTCCTCTTCAATATAGTGCTTGAAGTTCTAGCAATAGCAATAAGACAACATAAGGGGATCAAGGGGATTCGAATTGGAAAAGATGAAGTTAAACTTTCGTTATTTGCAGACGATATGATAGTGTACATCAGCGACCCCAAAAACTCTACCAAAGAACTCCTATAGTTGATAAACACCTTTAGTAATGTGGCAGGATACAAGATCAACTCCAAAAAATCAGTAGCCCTCCTATACACAAAGGATAAAGAAGCAGAGAGGGAAATCAGAGAAACATCACCTTTCATGATAGCCACAAATAGCATAAAATATCTTGGGGTTACTCTAACCAAGGAAGTGAAAGACCTATTTGACAAGAACTTTAAGTCTTTGAAGAAAGAAATTGAGGAGGATACCAGAAAATGGAAAGACCTTCCCTGCTCTTGGATTGGGAGAATCAACATAGTAAAAATGGCAATTCTACCCAAAGCAATCTACAGATTCAATGCAATTCCCATCAAAATCCCAACAAACTTCTTCACAGACCTTGAGAGAACAATAATCAAGTTTATATGGCAAAACAAAAAACCCAGGATAGCCAAAACAATCTTATACAATAAAGGAACCTCTGGAGGCATTACCATCCCTGACTTCAAACTCTATTACAGAGCTACAGTATTGAAAACAGCTTGGTATTGGCATAACAACAGAGAAGTCGACCTATGGAATCGAATAGAAGACCCGGGTATTAACCCACAAACTTATGAACACCTGATTTTTGACAAGGGAGCTAAAGCTATACAATGGAAGAAAGATAGCATCTTTAACAAATGGTGCTGGCATAACTGGATGTCAACCTGTAGAAGAATGAAAATAGATCCATATCTATCACCATGCACAAAACTCATGTCCAAATGGATAAAAGACCTCAACATTAATCTGACCACTTTGAACCTGATAGAAGAGAAAGTGGGAAGTAGTCTACAAGATATAGGCACAGGAGACCACTTCCTAAGCAGAACCCCAGGAGCGCAGACAATAAGAGAAACAATAAATAAATGGGACCTACTGAAACTGAGAAGCTTCTGTAAAGCAAAGGACACTGTCAGTAAGACAAAAAAGCTACCTTCTGACTGGGAAAAGATCTTCACAAATCCTTCAACAGATAAAGGTCTGATCTCCAAAATATA
Source organism: Myodes glareolus (assembly GCF_982192425.1). Lineage (NCBI taxonomy): Eukaryota > Metazoa > Chordata > Mammalia > Rodentia > Cricetidae > Myodes > Myodes glareolus. Next base: position 77,823,231 of record NC_142031.1, on the reverse strand, counting down.
CAAAGAACTCAAGAAACTAGACACTAAAACTCTAATTAACCCAATTAAAAAATGGGGTACTGAACTGAACAGAGAATTCACAACAGATGAACTTCGAATGGCTAAAAAGCACTTAAGGTCATGCTCAACCTCCTTAGCGATCAGGGAAATGCAAATCAAAACAACTTTGAGATATCATCTTACACCTGTCACAATAGCCAAACTCAAAAACACCAATGATAGCCTATGCTGGAGAGGATGTGGAATGAGGGGAACACTCATCCATTGTTGGTGGGAATGCAAACTTGTGCAGCCACTGTGGAAATCAGTGTGGCGGTTTCTCAGGAAACTGGGAGTCAATCTCCCTCAGGACCCAGCAATTCCACTCTTGGGAATATACCCTAGAGATTCCCTAACATACTACAAAAGCATTTGTTCTACTATGTTCATAGCAGCACTATTTATAATAGCCAGAACCTGGAAACAGCCTAGGTGCCCCTCAATAGAAGAATGGTTAAAAAAGGTGTGGAACATATACACGTTAGAGTTTTACTCAGCGGTAAAAAACAATGACATCTTGAATTTTGCATGCAAATGGATGGAAATAGAAAACGCTTTACTGAGTGAGGTAAGCCAGACCCAAAAAGAGGAACACGGTATGTATTCACTCATAAGTGGATTCTAACCATAATTAAAGGTCTTTGAGCCTATTATTCGTGATCCTAGAGAAGCTAAATAAGAAGATGAACCTGATGAAGATTATTTATCTATCCGCCAGGAGGTAGGAAATAGACAAGAGTTCCAGGTAACCTCGGGTGCATGGGGGGGTGGGAGGGTTGTCGGAAAGGGAGAGGGTTAGAGAGAAGGGAGTAGGGGAGGATTGGGGAAAGATCGGGGACTGGGATGGGGGGGAGGGAGGAAGGATGGATATGGGATCAGGCAAGTATATATCTCAACAAAGGGAATCATTTTAGGGTTTACAAGAGACTTGATTATAAAGGGGATCCCCGGTACAAGGAGAGATCACCAGATGGTTCTCTGGACAGAGGAGAGGGTGCCTGAACCGGCCTTGGCCCACAACCATACTGATGAATATTTTGCATGTCACCATAGAACCCTCATCTGGCGATCGATGGAGATGGAGGCAGAGAACCACGTTGGAACACTGGACCTAGCTCCCTAGGTCCAAATGAGAGGCAGAAGGAAAGAGATCGTGAGCAAAGAAGGCAAGGGCACAGGGAACCTTCATCCGACGATGGATGGCGATATAGATGGAGACCCATATTGGAACACCGAACTGAGCACTCCACAGTCCAAATGAGGAACAGAAGGATGAAGAAAATAAAAAAACTAATCAGGACTGCGAGGGATGCGAGCACCCACTGATACAAGGGGACTGATATAATGAGAGTTCACCAAGGCCTGTTGGACTGGGACTGAATAGGACGTTATCCAACCAGATTCTCTGAATGTGGCTGGCCCGGAGCCTTTTTGAAAAGCCATTGACAATGACACTGGGACTTGCTTCCTCTGCATATACTGGATTTTGGTGCTCCAGTCTGTTTGGACTCTCACCTTCCCTGGACCTGGAGGGAGGGGGGAGGAACTTGAACTTCCCACAGGGCAGGAAACCCTGACTGCTCTAGGGGATGGAGAGGGAGGAGGAGAGGGAGTGGGGGGAGTGGGAGGTTGTTGGGAGGAGGGGCTGAAATGGAAACTTTTATAATATAATAAAAAAAAACAAAAAAAACAAAAACGCACCAGAAGTGTGTGCTTTCTAGGACTTAAGAACTCCATGGTTATGGACTCTTAACTAGGTTTGTTGTACCGGCCATAAGTGCCATCTTGCATAGCAAGCATAACCCCAAACTAAAAGCAGTTGGTTAGTACCCAATAGCATGCATTGCCAGGAATATAGTTATTCTCATCAGTGGATTATGTAGGTACATAACTTTGCAGCAACAATGTGTTTTCCTTCGCCAACAGATTTCACAGTATATCCCAAGTGTCTGAAAGTTACCCAGTAGATGTAGAATCCTAGTATAGTGGAAATTACCTGGAATCTATAATAGTGGCTATAGAAAAATCTCCTAGTAATGAGGTTTACAGAGTCCAAGCTGGTTATCTTCTAAACAAAGGCAAAGCTCCTAGCAGTTGGACTGGGACATTAACCCAGCCACAAAACCTTCAACCTATAGTCTGTCATGACTGCAAGATGTTCTGGAGGAAAAAGTCAGTGACATAATTCATAATGATATTATGCTATCCTTATAGATTTCATATGACATCAGTGGAGAATCACCCAGCAACTGCTGGGAATAAGTGCAGAGACAAACACTAGGCAGAACCAGGGTAAACCTGAAAAAGAAGGCAAGGATTAATTGTAGGAGCCAGAGGGATTGAAGACCCCATGAGAACATAGCACACAGAATTAAATAAGTAGTGTTTACAGGGGTTGACAGATTGAAGCAACAATTCTAAACCATGTATGAGTCTGAGGTGGGTGCTCTGCATACACCTTACGAATGTGTATTTTGTTGCTCCTGTGGGACTCCCAGGCATAGGAGTTGTGGTGTTTCCTGTTTTTTCCCTGGCTTAAGACCATTAGTCTCCTAATGGGTTGCCTATTTCAGTCTAGATAAAAGAGCTTGTACCTATTCTTATATATCCTTTTAGGCCATGTTCGGTGAATATGCCTGGGAGGCCTGCTCCTTTTTGTTTATTTGTTTTGTTTTTAAAGTAAAATGGAGGAAGCATGGATCTGGGGAAGAAGGGACTTGATAGGTATGGACTGAAATGACTGGAGTAAGGATAAATCACAGTCAGGATGTAATTTAATTTTTTTTTATAGATTAAAATCCTAAACAAATGGGAAGGGGAAAGAGAAACCTCCACTTTTATTTTCATAGTAGCTACACTAATAAACATTCCTGGCAAAAGTATATGAGCGTTTCCCCTTGTCACATTCTCACTAGCATTTTTGCAACTTATTTTCCTGACTGTGATGAGATGATATCTCTGTGTAGTTTTAATTCTCACTTCCCTGATGGATAAAGATGCTATAAAATTTAAACATACATCGACTAACCGTTTTATTTAATATTTTAAGAAATTTTATCAGGTTCATGGCTTACTTAGAAAAATAATTTGGGGTTTTTTGGTTAATGGATATTTTATTTATAAGATTTTCTTAAAACTTCTAGATAGTAATTTTCTGTATGTTCCAAAAAATTTTGTCTTCTTATATAGCTGGTGCAACACATTTATTTTGGCTGTGCAAAATTACCAATTGTTATCTGTTTATCTTGTGCATCCAGAGTCTTCTTATCTACAAAGTTTTTACCTGTGAGTTTATATCTTGAAATATTCTCTCTACTTTTTCTTCAGGCAGTTTCAGAGTTTTGGATCTTATTTTGAGGTCTCTGATACAATGGCTGCTTATAAAAATTCCATGTTCATCTAAGTACTAACCAGGCCCAAACCTGCTTAGCTTCCCTGTCTCAAAAAACAACACAACAACAACAAAAAAATTTCCAAGTCCAAAATTATAACTGTCAATGTCCAGATTTTCCCTCATCATTTGTTGAAGATATCTTTCTATGTTGTAGTCTTTCTCTCTTTGTTTTAAAAAACAAAACAAAATAAAAGAAAAAAACTAGTATCTGTTGTTATATGGACATTTATATTTCTTTTGTTATGCTTCACTGATCTCCATGTATGTGTCATGTCAGTGGGACAATTTTTTGATAGATAAGACTCTAAAGCACAACATGGAATTAATTGTAGTGACACTTCTAGTATCATTTTTATACTCAAGACTGCTTAGAAAATTCAATGTTTATTGTGTTTTTATAAAATTTGAAGATTTTTTTTTAGTGTTGAAAAGAATATCACTCAAAATTTGATTGGCATTGGCTTTAATTCATAAGTTGGTATTGGAATAGAATGTCTGTTTCCACAATATCAGTATTGTACATTTGGAAATATAGAAAGCCTTTACATTTTTTATTGTTTTATTTTTCAAAACCTTCATTTGGTATTATAAAACTTTCACTGTACAGGTCCTCTACTTCTTTGGAATATCTTATTCTAAGGTTTTTTGGAGCTGTAATGAAAATTATTATTTCCTGTTCTTTTTTTGTGGTTTCATTGAAAATATTTTCAATGCCTTTATTAAGAAATTTATGTCCTTTCACAAGTTGTATTCTTCATAGATTTGTTGTTCTTTGATATTCTAGAAATCTTCTATGTTCCATTCATATTCCTCTAAAATACTGGTTATATTAAATGAAGTTGATGAAGGCAGTAAATACTGTCAAATATCATAGGAATAAAAGTACAAGATCATAATTGCTAGAAATAATATCATCCCACAATGTATTTTTATAAAATATAAGAGGAAAAATATTATAATGTTACACTTCAGTATAAAGTAGCAAAATAAAATACATGTATGCATATATAAATATGTCTTTTCAATCAGTCTTGGAATAAATGTGATTTTAAAGGTTGCAACATTTATTTTTCTTGGAAAATGTTAATAAAAGGAACAATTTTTTTAAAATTGAATAAGCAGCTCTGGGGTGGAACATGTGTTTATTCTCTCACTGTTGATACATTAACAAATTGAACATATACAGATATAATGAGAAAAAAGCTTGAGAAGTGGAAAAACACTGAACAGACTTGAATATCAAAAATATCCTAGCTTTAATCTCATTAACAGAAAAAAAAGTTATAAAATTTAAGATTTGACATACATTATCTGCTGTTAGTGCATAATCTTGACTATATTATAGCTGCACAGTCATTCAGGAAAAAGAGATATTTGTATACTGACTGAAAAAAGTTTAAATAAATTTAAAAATGAAAATATAAATATTATGGGATTGTTTGGCTAAATTGACAGCTGAAGACGTAAACTAAAGGGTAAAATGATAGAAGCACTGGAAAAACTTTACTTTTAAAGCCAAATAACAGATTATTATTTTATCAAATAATATATAATTTACCAAACCCTAAAGAGGAAAAACATTTTAACAAATAAATTAAGTACAAAAGATATGATATGCACACAAAAATTATATAATGAAGCAGTATCCATTAATTAAAATAATTAAAAATAGTTTTATAACCAAGCCTTTAGCAAAACTTTTGTAACACTTGTGCGACAATCCTACATCTGTTTACCAGAGACTCTACAAAACCTTTTATTTCTTCTGGCTACTATTAACATCTAATTCTAGCCCATATCCTTTACTATCTGCAGCTTCCATATCTGACAATCACTTAGGCTGTTGAATTAAGCCATTCTTGCTGTTTTTCACTATGATCTCTACATTCTCATTCTCAATCTGGTTACTACCTGCTGACAAGTGAACCTCTTGGCACTTTAAATTCTCTCACTGGAGATTCCAACTCTTTTAAGAGGGATCAAAGAACCTTCTAATCACTTATCCTTAACATATAATTTGTTGCCTTAGTGCAAACTACATACAGAATCTTCACTTCCAGGCAGGCATATGTCGAAATATTTTAGTATTGAATGCAAATGAAAATACAACATACCTCAAATCACAATGTGCTCAAACATATCAGACAAAAAAGGAAGTTCTAAGAGGCAAATCCATAACTAAGAATATGAAAAAGAGAGAAGGGGGTCTTATAATGGGATGTTAGGGGCATGCCTTAAAATCATAACACCAAATGAGGAAAGAAAACACTAAATGTGGAGAAGGCAAAAAAATAGTCAAAGTGATAATTGAAATAAATTTAAAAGAAACAAAAACAATACAAAAATAAATGAAACGAAGTTTTTTTCTATGAGAAAAATGAGCATGATTAATTAACCCTTAGTCAAATTAATTGAAAGACAGGGAAAGCATCTAAATCAATAAAATTAGAGATAACAACAATGAAATGGAAGAAATTTGAATAATCAAAAATATATTCTAAGAATATAAAAATTATATTCTAAACAATTGGAAAGCCTTAAAAATTGGATAAATTTCTTGATTTTACTACCTATTAAAGTTAAACCAAGATACATAAGCAATTTAAACAGACACATAACACTAGTAAAGAATAACTAAAATTCTTTCAACCTCGTAAAGACAGAGACAGATAAATTCTAGACAAAATTCTACCTAATTTTATATTCCTAAGTTTAGCGCAATAATACATTTCAATATTCCTAATACTATTAGACAACATAGAAATAGAAAGAATAATCCTAATACCTAAATTAAACAAAAATCATAGAAAATTGCACATTTTCTCAATGAAATACTTGCAACTTGAATCCAAGAACATACCAAATGATCATCCAACATGATCAAGTAGGTTTCACTCCAGAGATTTATGGATGGTTGAACATCCCTAAATTGATAAATGTATTCCAGCACAAAAACAAGATGAAAGACAAAAATCATATAATTATATCATTAGATGTTGGTAAGGCATTTGAGATATCTAACATCCATTCATAATACAATTACTATAAAGATTATGGATACAAGGGGCCAACCTAATCTGATAAAGATGATTTACATATTTAAGCCCACATCTAATATCAAGCTAAATAAAGTGAACCTCAAAACATTTTCATTAAAGTCATGAGCAAGACCCAGGTTTTCTACTGTCACTAGATCTATTCAGTATAAAACTGGACATTACTAGAACATTAAGACCAACTAAATGAGATCAATAGGATACAAATTGGCAACAGAAAAATCACACTGTCTATATTTGCAGATCCTCAGATATTATACATACAGGACCCTAAAATGGATCCACTAGGACACTTTTATAGCTGATAAACACTTTTAGCAAAGTAAAAATGACAGACATTAACACACAAAAACCCCCAGCGGTTTCTATATACAAATAACAAAAAGAATGAGAAAGAATTAAAGGAAAGATGTCTTTCTTGGTAGTCATTAATTATATATTGTAGTAACTTATACCAAAAAAAAGACTTGTGTGATAAAAATTAAAGGCACTGAAAAAAGAAATTGAGGAAGAAATCAAAATATGGAAAGATCTCTCATGCTCACTGATTTATCAATTCTATAGAGTAAAAATGTTCATCCCATTAAAAGCATTCTGTGTGCTAAAAGCAATTCCAACAAAATTTTTCACAGAAATTGAAAAGATAATTTTCAGTTTCTAAAAAAAAAAAAAAACAGATTAGCTAAAATACTCCTGAACAATAAAAGAACAGTTAGATGCATCACCATCATGGTATCAATTTGTAATACAGGGTATAAAAATAAAAACATGATGGTGCTGGCATAAACACATCCATATTGGTCAATAGACTTCCAATAAAGATTCAGATAGATTCCATACACCCATGAACAAACAATTAATAATAAGAAAACCAGAACCAAAATAAAATAGTAGAAAATAGAAAGCACCTTTAAGAAGAGTACTTGCTAGTCTTGATGGCTGCATGGAAATCAGACCAAAGAGATCTTTTATCACCATAGAGAAATCTCAACTCTGAAAAAACAAGGACCATAACATGATATTAACAGCACTGAATCTAGGAGAAGAGAAAATAGGGAATAATTTTGAACTAATTGGCATGTGAAAAAAGTTTTGATTATTAACCCAGTAGCAAAATACCAAGAACAGAACAATAAGTAATAAATAGAACCTCCTGAAACCAAAATGATTCTATATTACTAACAAAACCATCATTCAGGCAAATTAGGAGGACACAGAATGGGAAAACATTTTTAAAAATTGCATATCCAATAGAGTGATGATCTCTAAAATATATAAATATCTAAAAAATTCCTGGACATCAAGATAACAAATAACCCAATTAATAATGAGGTTCCCACTAAATAGAGAAATTGTTTTTAAAAATAATAGCACAATATCTGAGCAGAGTTGCTCCCTTCTTTAATCCCAGAATTCAGGGAGCAAGACAGTTGGATCTCTTTGAATTTGAGTCCAGCCTAGTATATGGAGTGAGTTTCAAGACAGGTGCCAAAACTACAGAGAAAATTAAAATAAATAAATAAATAAAGAGATAGACGAAAGATGGTAGATAGATAGATAGATAGACAGACAGATAGATAGATAGATAGATAGATAGATGTTTGTGAGAGTTAAAACAAAAATCACACAGTTTAGCAATATTCAAAGAAAATTTAAATATCTATCCTTTGTCTATGGAAATGAAAATCCAAATTATTTTGAAATTTCACATCATATCTCTCAGAGTGCCCAAAACAACAATTAAAAAAAACTTGGCCCATTTATGTTGCTGAGGATATGATATAAGGAAAACATCCATTCATTGCTAGTAGAAGTAACAACTTGTAAAGTTATTATGGAAATTAATATGAGAGTTCCCCAGGGACCTTGCAAATAAAATCTACATCAAGTTTCAGCTACATCACTCTTGGGGATATACCCAAATGACTTCACTTCTTGATATGGAAATATTGGCTTGCTTCTCAACTCATAATGGCTAGAAAATGGAAACAGCTGAGCTGTACATCAACAGAGAAGTGATAGAAAAAATGCATCATATTTACAGAATGAAATATAGCAAAACTGAAAAAAAGAGATCATGAAATAACAAATAAATGGGTTGAGTTAGAAGATATCATCTCAAGTGAGGTAACCCAGACAAAAATGCAAATATGGTATGTATTCTTTTAAATGTAGACTTAGCTTGTAACTACTTATCTTCATATAATATAACCACAGAAGTTAGATACAGAATAAGAAATAAGGAGTGGTGACTTCACAGGAAAAGTATAAAGCAATGGAGAGTTTAGAGGTTCTGCAACAAAGAATAAATAGAGAAGAAGATGGAATATGGGTATAAAGCAATCTTTTAAAAATATATACATATATGAATGTAATCTAGTTGAAATCACTAAATAATGTAGGGGGAACAAAGTCCCACATGTACCTCTCCTGTTATCAAGTGAAACCTCCAGTGCTGTAAATGGGTTACACATCTAATTGGGTTGTCGAAAAAGGGCCCCCTTGATACTCCTAAAATTCTGAGAGGATAGCCAAGTTTATTGGAAATTATACAGACTGGTGGGAAGGCATTAGTGCTTAAGACATTTATAATTTCACTGAACATGAAGAGGTCAATCTGGCACTTAACTAGAGACTTTACTTTTGTTGACTAGTGTTCATAATACTAAAAGGTACTCTGGACATTACCAAAGAAGAAAGATAAACATCAAACTAGTTTCAGAACCTCCAGTCTATAATGAGGACCTGAATGCAAATTAATCCAGTGTAATAATGGCAAAAGTATAAGGAGTGACCAACCAATATCTGATAGGTTTAAGATCCACTCTATCAGATAGACCCATCCAATACTCTTCTGGCAGTCAAGAGCTAGAGACTAGGTAGATCATTGATATAGGGGGAGACTCCAAATAAAATTCTGCTATATTAAAAGATTGGTATCTTGATCAGCCAACATCACAGAAACTTTCTCCTGTAGCAGATGGGAACAAATAACAGATTATCACAGCTGAAAAAATTAAAGAAAGATCTTGAAACATTGTTTCCTAAATGGGATGCTTCCTCAAATCTCTCTCATTGCTGCTCAGGGAACTTTGAAAAAAAAAAAGGGAGGGAGGAGTATAATGATTAGAAGCCAGAGGAAATGGAATACACCAAGAGTTGTTGCGAGGATGTTTGTTTGTTTCTTGAATGCTTGGCAGCTAAGACCTGACATAATCATGCAGAAGGTATACTGCATGGCCCATTAGCTCTAGTTTCTTATTGACTAACACATCTTAATTTATCCCATATCTAGTAATCTGTGTATCACCATTTGACTTTGACTTCCGGTGTTTATCTCCAGCAAGAATACATGGCTTCTCCTCTATCTGCATTCTTGCTTCCAGCATTCAGTTTAGTTCTACATTCATTCAGCTCTGTTCTACATTATCAAGACAAGCTAGTTTTTTTGATTAACCAATGATATTTACAACATACAGAGAGAAATCCCACATCACCTCTACTTTTCTCATTAAATAAAAAAAGAAGGCATTAACATAGTAAAATTACATTTAACAAAACAGGTATCAAGTAAGAATTACAGTTACAATATTTATATCTACTTTATCTTTTATCATAACTAAGGATAACTATAATTATAACTATCTAGTCTTCAATTCCATCAAAGTCTCCAGAAGAATGTAATATTACCTAAGTAAACAGCATGTGCTTTGTAAGTACCTTCCAAAACTCAAGAATTGACAGAGACATCTTGCTACATGGACAGTAACCCAAAGTTCTACTGTTACACTGGGGCATTTGTCTTCAGCCTACAGGCCAATAGTATCCAGCAGACTTTTTCATAAAGCAGGAAAATTCAAAGACAGTTCTGCCTATATTAGCAATTTGTCAGTCATTTTTTCTGTGTCCTGCAGAATGTCTGGTAGACCCTTTCATATAACAGGAACACCAAAGGGTCACCTTACCTTTAGGCAAATTTAGCAGTCATTTCTCTATGGGTAATGCATGTCCAGATGACCCAACATACCATCAAGCTGTCCAGTCAGGAGCAGTTTCTTGCCCAAATGGCTAACAAACTCCATGTGGGAACCTCTTCGATGCCCATTTTCCTCTTGAAGTAAATTGGTGCTGCCAGGAGCAGATGTGTCTCATTGTCATAAAAGATCAAAGTTCTTAAAACTTTTTAAAGGCCATATTCTGTAGTTTTTAAAAGGTTTGAAGAATGCCTTTCCATCTGAAATACATCTCTGGCACATCTAGAAAATCTAATTAACATGACTACAAGCTTGACTTTTATAGATGATAGTCTATTAACCTATATTTCTTAATTATAAATGAGCTAGACAAATATAATACCTTAATCAAGAGCAAAAATAAGTATACACAGTATAATAAAATTGACCTCAAATTTGTATCAAGAAACCGAGATCCATACCCATGTAAAATATTCATTTCTATATCATATCTCCCTTTAAATTATTGGAAATTTGGGCATAGTTCTCTCCAAACTGCTTCCTGCTGTTTATTTGGCAAAGTAAGTTTTTGAGAGGTTTTCAAAGTGACCTTTCAGGGGATCTTGGTCCATCAAACAATATTAGAACAGAAGCAATACACAGGTTCTCATCCTCTGTGGAAAAAAAAGAAGAACCTCTTTTCCAAAGCAACATATACCTAGACCCATATTTTGAAGAAAAGACCCCTTTAAAGTATATATGTGGGTTTAGCTTAGCAATCCCCAGAGTCAAATGTCTCTCTGCAATAAAAAATTCAAAGGAAAAACAATAATATACATTGTCCAGACTCTCTGTGTACTCCATCTTTACATGGTTTATTAGTTTTAAATATATTACTTTTTAATATTTATTTATTATCTTTCCTCTTTTAATCTATGACTCATTTTTATAAACCCTTTACTTCATTTTACAACTCTCTAGACTCTTTTACTTTTCTCCCACAAGCCTACATTTAAACACACTGTGTCCCATTTAGAAGTCTTTTTCATCTGAATTTGTTTTTATTGTGTATCTGTTATTATTTTCTGATCAGAAGTGCTTCTTAAAATGCTAAGCCCTTCTTATGAACTTAAGTGATTCCATTGCTACGGAAATGTGGCACTGCCTGCTTGCCCCACCCAGCCCAACATGGCAGAGTTGTTTGCTGCCTCTGAGAGTCATGCTCACAGCCTCATTTTTAGGCACACAGCCAGTCTATGTAGCTATTAAACAAGTTTTAGCAGTCTGTTCACAAACCACATTTAAACATTCCATAGCCAGACCTCGTCAAGAGTTTGTACTGGAAGAATGGCCCAGGAAGCCGGCATTTCAAAATGTCACACCTTTTTTTTTCTCCTAACACGAAGTCAGGAAACCTCTCCTATAAGAGCTGTGGTATTAAGCCATGCTTAACACTGTTTCTTTTTTTTTTTTAATTTTTGTGCCTAGAATTCCATGCTTAACTCTGTTTTCTCATTTTGTGTGTGTGAGTGTGTGTGTATGTGTGTGCCTAGAATTCCCTCCCAAATTCTCTCAGGCTTTAAGTGGATTTTTGTTGACCACATGAGCGCCAATTTGTTGGAAGAAGGCTGCTTGTTGTTTTTTTGTTTGTTTTTTGTTTTTTCCTGCCTTTTGGCAGCTCAGGCCCAAAATAAAAACACAGAAACTATATTATTTAAAACAGTGCTTGGCCAATTAGTTCTAAATATCTAACACTTATATCTTAATTTAACCAGTTTCTAGTAATTGTGTAACATCATGTGGCTGTGGCTTACCTGGTAATGTTTAGATGTCCATCTCCAGTGAGGTTACGTGGTTTCTCCTCACTCTGACTTCTTCCTAACAGCATTCATTTTAGTTTTCCCCTCCTAGCTATGATATATCCTACCACACCAAGCCAGTTTCTTTATTAACCAATAGGATTCACAGCATATAGGGGGCAATCCCACATCCACAAAGTAAACAAGACCTTGTAGATGCAGCAGGAGAGACACACATGAATTCTGAAAGAATTGTGACAACACATGCAGAGCCCACACAAGTCCAAGCAAGCTGAAGATCCAGAGCTTAGAAAAGAGTGACAACAGAGACCCAGGTTTCAATCCCTGACCCTGAAACTATACTCGGTTGAAAATAGTTGTAAAGAAAAATCTAGTTTTCAATAGGGATGACTTGCTAGGAATACAAACACACTGGCCCCATGTCTAGTAGTAGATGACCAAAACAAAACAAACTCAGTTACATTTTTAGAGGTATTTTGTCTCATAATGTTATTTTCCCTTTCTTGTCTTACTTATCTATAGTATTTTCTGGTTTTGTGATTTTATGAGTGTGTGTGTGTGTGTGTGTGTGTGTGTGAATTTGTGTTTCTCATGCTTTTTTTTCTACTTTTTTCTTCTTTAGCTCTTGCTTTGTTTTAGTCCTTTTTTGTAAAATTGAGCTGTTTCATCTAAGGAGAGAGAAAGAGAGAGAGAGAGAGAGAGAGAGAGAGAGAGAGAGAGAGAGAATAGAGCTGAATAGATTGGGAGGTAGGGAAGAAGATATGGAAGTAGACGGAGATCAAACTATGATTAGATTACATAAAAACATTGTATTTCTTTTATCTTAGTTTATATGAAAAAATACTTTTCATTTTACAAACCAACCCAAGTTACCCCTACTTTCCCTCTTCCCCTTTCCCATGTCTCATCCACACCTCAGAGGGGGTAAGGCCTTCCTTTGTGGAGTCAATGAGGTCTGGCATACCAACTTGAGGAAGGACCAAGCCCCTCCCCACGTATCAAGGCTCAGAAGCCTATCCCACCGTATGAAATGGGTTCTAAAAAGCCAGTTCTTGCACCTGTGTTGGTCCTGGTTCCAATTACAGGGCCCTTTCCAACAAATCAAGCCAAATATCTGCCACCCACATCAGAGGGTCTAGTTCAGTACCGCAAACGTTTCGCTGCTGTCTCGTCAAAGTCCGTGAGCTTCCAGCATCTTGGATCAGCAGTCTCTGTGGTTTCCTCCATCATACTCTTGAACTCCTTGTTCTTATGATCTGTTTTCTTTCTCTTCAACTGAACTCCAGGAGCTCGGCCCAGTGTTTGACTGTGTGTCACTGCATCTGTTTCCATTAGTTACTGGATATACATTCTATGACGACAATAAGGGTAGTCTCTAGTCTGATTAAAGGGGAAGACGCTTTCAGACTCCCTTTCCAATATTGCTAGAAGTCTTAGCTAAGGTCATCCTTATGGATTTCTGAGATTTTTTCTAACAGCAAGATTCTCCTTAACCCTAAAATGGCTCTCTCACTCAAGATATCTCTTTCATTCCTCTGTCCTTCTCTCCCTCTCCCAACTCAATTTTCCCAATATTTCATGCTCCAATATCCCATCCCTTTACATCTACCCACTCTCAGTTACCCAGGAGATTTTAACTATTTTCCTTCCCATGGCCCTTCATGTGTGTCCCTCTTAGGATTCCCTTTTTACCTCGTTTCTCTGGCATTGTGGATTGTAGTTTATTAATCCACATATTTTCAATAATATTTCAGCAAATAAATTTAGAATAAAATTCACACAATAAATATTTTACCAAAAATTAATAGACTACATATTAACTACCAGATTCTGGGTAGAATACAGTCATTTCACTTCAAAGGATAAAGCAAAACATAAAAAAGAGAGTCCCACAAAGACTTCATTTTAAGAAAATTTTTTAAGGTACAGAAAATCTTTCTCCATAAAACTAACAGGATTTGGGATGCCCAACCAACGCCTTAGTTTCAGAAATGTAAAATTAAAAGATTTTTTGTTATTTCATGATTGAATCTAAAAAGCATTACACATGTGAAAAAAACTATGTGTAAATGACTTCATAGCAATTGTTTCATTTTTATAACATTTTAAGAAAAATATAGGAATAAATTAAGATTAGTGATCATCTGAAGCTGGGCATTTTGGAAACAGGTTAACTTCAGCAGGGTATAAGAAAGTTCTTTACAGTGGTTCTAGTGCCATTATACATAGTTCTTATATCATTTACACAAAATTAAAAATATTTTTGTGTTCATCTATTGATAGGTATATTATTTTTTTAACAGATGATCAAATTTTGTATTTAAATGTGATGATGTTTACAGCATATAAGTGCATCACTAAATTGGAATTCTAGCTCCTTAATTAAAAGTTAACTTAAATTACTAAGAGGGATTAGTTTGAAAAACACTTTACTTATATTCCCAAGTACTTCATATTTCAAATTACTCTAGAAAAACAGTAAGACTTTCTAATTTCTGACATTATAGTTATCTTCTAGTCCTTATTAATAATCCTCTCAAAAGACATTTATGTGTGTGCTTTTGTTCCCACATCTACCTTATTCACTTTTAAGCTCTATTTATGAGATTGAATTGCACTAATATTTGACATATCACAGCTTTCATTGACAAATACTTATGTCTAAACCTGTCAGACTATCAGAATTCAGCACAGTCAACAATCACTGGCACTTTATGCTCTTTGACTCTAAGAAATCATGATTTTTACATTTCTCCACTTGTAATTTTATTTGTATTTCAAGATTCCTTATTCTCTAACTTGTAAGTTTTATAATGCTAAATGATAGTGCTTACCAATTATTATATTTATTTACCTGGACTTCTGACCTATACTATTTTCAAGTTCAAACACTTCATTTTTGCTTCCATAACCAATATAGATACTATTGTTCATCACAGTGTCAATAAGGTTAATCCTGATTCTCTTACTACTCTCCCCCTCACCTCTGTTCATATCCAATCCAAACCTTATTCCTCTCTGTAATTAGTTCTGAGTGAAAGAAACACTTTCATTTTAAATTATGATCCAGAAACTAAGGGCCCACTTCATTAACTGTTCACTAGTACCTTACAACCAGCCTATATTCATATTTCATTTCTATACAACTACAATATATGTACAAATCCATTTGCTGTTTTTTAATCTCCCTGCAAGCAAAGTGTAAGCCACTATAAAGGAAACTAGTCTTTTTGTTTTCTGACTCTGCTTTACTCAATCTCCAAAAGAGAAACCACATGAGAATGTGACCTTTGAATCTTTAGAACTGTGTGTTTAAATTTGAAGTACCTATTGAAATTACACAGTAATAAAGAGCTATTGTTAGATTTTAAGGGATGTAAGATAGAACATAGTTGTTATGAAAAAACAGAAAATTATTTGAAAAAAGGTGTTAAAATGTGGGAGATGGAAAATGAAGTTCAGGAGAGAGGATAGTGAGTTTAAACATACTTAACCTATATGAAGGAACACTGCCTCCTCCAGATATCATGGACTATCAAATAACAAGAACATAGCGAGGTGTTGGTTATCTCTTTTCAAGTGGTTAGTCAGAGGGTTCCATAGACACAAATTCCAACATTACAGGTTGTAACCATTGATGTTCGCTTTCCTCCATAACTTGATGAGAACCTATTGCTGAAGACAGAAATCTAGGTTATTACAACAAATATTGAAGTCTCAAAATTACTTCAATATATTCAGGAATTACTTTGAATATTTGCATTTTGAAACAGAAAAAAGCTCGAAGATAATGATAATTCCTTAAGAATGTATGATGTACCCAAATTGAACACATGGATATAAAAAACCTAACCGTATCGATGATAGCAACCAATAAACTTTAAAGCATATATGTATGCATACACACACACACACACACACACACACACACACACACACACACACATTCACACACAAACATATCCATTAGGTTTTTTAAAAATAAGCAATAAAAATTCTCAAATTATTCTCAAAATAAAATCAATGGGAATAAATATGTCAAAACTCATTGTATAAGGCCAGTACTGCTCTGACACCAAACGTCAATAAAACGGAAATAAAAAATTAAAGAAAATTAGCTGGATGTTGTGGAACACTCACATAATCCTTACACTAAGAAGGTTGAGGGAGGTAAATTTCTAATTGTCCTAAACATGTCTGCTCTAAAAAGGGCTTTCCAGATCACCCATGATTACATAGTAAAACATTGTCTCAAAATACGAAAAATAAAACAAAAAATACTCCCTAGATTAATACCAACAAAAGAAAACTTAATATAATGCTTACAAATTGAATTTTAAAACTTGATAGACAAGTTTCTTGCTTTCCAGGGATTTAAAAGTTCAATATATGCAACTCAATAAGCTTCCACAGAGCACATCAATGTTATTAAGGAAAGTATTTATCATTGAAAAGGTAAAGAAAAGCTTTTGATGGAACACTACATTTCCCCATGCTAAAAGTCCAGAAGAAGCTAGGAATAATAAACTATGCTAATGCTTCTTTCAGTTACTATTCTATTGCTATTAAGACTTCATGACCAAGGCAACTTATAAAGGAAAACTTTTAATTGGGGACCTGCTCACAGTATCAGGAGAGTCAGTTTCCAACCTTGAGGGAGTATGGCTGAGAAACAGTAGCTGAGAGCAAATATCTGATCCACAGAATAGAGGTAGTGATGGTGTGAGCTTTAGAAACCTCAAAGCCAGTACCACACCTCTTCTGTTCCATCCTAAACAGTGCAATAACTATGAAACGGACAGTTAAATATATGAGCCTATAGGGGCCATTTGTATTTAAAGAATGACAAGTATTATGATAACTTTAATGCATTTACAAACAAATATTAATTTACTATTAAATTTCTTTTTTGTTTTGTTTGTTTGTTTTTCAAGACCAGGTCTCTCTGTGTAACAGCTCTGGCTGTGCTGGAACTCACTTCATAGACCAGGCTGGTTTCGAACTTACAGAGATCTGCTTGCCTCTACCTCCTGACTGCTGGGATTAAAGGCATGTGCCACCACCACCCAGGTACAACTGTTTAAGTGTTACTTAATGTAGTATATGTTTGTGCTAATAAACATTTTGTTGGTATTTGTAGAACTGAATATTGCATATGTTTTTCATTTGTTCAGATTTTTTTTACACTCCGTTTTCTTAAGTCAGGTGATATTTTCACTTATTTCATAATATAGAAAATCATCACTTTAGAAAACCACTTTTAACAAGGCATGGTGATGTATGCTTGAAATTCCACCATTTGTTGGATTGAGGCCAAAAAATTAGAAATTCAAGCAATCCTGTGACATATGTTGAAATACCAAATTAGGGAAAATTGTTTGTTTTGTTAAAGGTTTTCTGCATAACACATAAAATATTCCAGCATGAAATCTTTCTTTCCTTTTGGTTCATTTTTATTTTTATTATTTAATTACTTTTATTTATCACCATTACATTTCTGTAGGTTCCTTTTATAGTAGCTTTTTATTATGAAATTCCTCACTTATAGACAACATTCCAAAACATCTTATTTTTGATTGTCCATGATTAAAATAAACATGGTAAAATAAACTCCCGATTGACTAAAATAATTTTTGATTCCTCTGATTTTTTCAGTTACTCTCCTTCTATATTTATTGAATATTTAAATATTCTTCAAGCTAAATTTTGCTGAGAGAAATAAATAATTAGAAAGATGACATGATAAATTTTATAAAATTTCATTCACTGCTCAGGACTGTTGGACACAGCTCAACTGGGAAAAGTCAGGAATCAGACATTTTATTACTTCAGTGTGTGTGTGTGTGGGGGGGGTGTATGTATGTATGTTTATGTGAGCTTTTGAATGTGTATTTATGTGTTTATGTGAGTGTTTGTGTGTATGGATATTGTAATCTATATACATTTAGATATAAATAAGCAACTATAGCAAACCATGAAGTATATGCTATATATTTAGTAACTTGTCATATTATTATATTAATATTTTAAATTTATATCTGTAATTGCATGTAAAATGTTGTTATGGCTATTGAAATTTTATTTAGAGAAATACCACTTGGTTGTCCAATGATGATTTAAGAAGTTGAGTTGTCTTTCCTTGTAGATACATTCTCTTATATCAATGAAGGTTGAGTCTGAATCCCAGATTCACTACTGGAATGCTGAAAAAATATCTAAGAAATCTTGCCCTAACTTGAATTATAAAGACTTTAATGAAAGATCAACATTAAATTGTGATCTTATGTCCCATTCTTCATACTTATATGGTGTAAAAATTATAGCTATATCTGAATAACTCCACATATAAATGACTTATGTAATTTCATTTTGGTATAATTTTCTGTGAACATTTTGATCACTGAGAGGCAAGGAACTGAATTTTTTCTTATCCTTATATTTTCAATGTTTCCAACCAAATGAGGCAAACACTATAGTTAAATGTTTACAAATATATTCTCAGTTTACATTCATCTGTGCTAAATATTCACCTGTAGCAAACAAATTAGAAGTCATTACTTCAAGATCAATTACTGCAATTCTATAAATAATTAGTGCTATTTCTGTTGATTGATTTTTTTGTAGTTACAAAGCACACAAAAATTTGGAAAATAATGCAACACTTTGTTAATATAATCATCCATCCCATAATATGAGTGACTCTCAAGTATGTTTGTATATAAATGAAAGAAAAAATACAAGGCACTTATCTATGTTCAATTTCAAATAAGGAATATTTTACTATGTCTGTTACTGTAGTAAAGAGTTATATACTAAACTATCTAAATATAATACATTTTTTGTTTAACAAAAATGTTTTTCTTATATCAATTCTTAGTCTGTGTCTTTGTGTCATTGCTAGATAGGTCTCAAATTCATGGGAATCTTTCTATGTACCTAATACTGAGATTACAGGTATGCACACCACTCTAGCTCAACATGCTTCTCTTTATATTTGAGACCAAAGGACTAAATTTAATCTCATAAATACCATATCCTTTGTGGCAGGGATGCACAAGAAAGTAAATAGGGACACGCTCACTTTAAGAGCATGAATTGGACAGAAAACAAAGTGTTTTCCTTCATTCTTATTTGTGTATAATTTAATCACAGTGCTCCATGATAACAGAAAGGAAAACACTAAATATGTATTTTTGACATGTATTATTCAAATATGTCATATATGAGAGATAGAAACATGGTTTTAGAAAAGTCAAAATCTCAAAATGAGTATTCTCTATATAGTGTCTCCTTAGATACCAGGGGATGCCTACCATTACATATGTCACCTGGATAATGATTAGAATTCAATAGATACTCTGAGATATCACTATGACATTTAAGTTCTTTGGACTGTAGGCAGGCAGTCATTTCACCACCATTTTACATCTGAAAGTTTGGACAAGTCTATTTTACCTGTTCTTAAGTACTTTAAAAGCATAAAAACAAGATTTCCCTTAAAACTTTAACTTGTAAAGTGTTTTTTGTACAATATCTTCATATTCTAATATGACAGATAACAATTGGATTTATAGTAACTTTCATCTCTTGTTGCATTACATCAGTTGATCTTAATGTAAATTATTTGCAGTCTAGTGTATTTTATCTCATTATTATAAAGTGTCTGTTACTGATATAACTAAAATCTTGCATGTATATAGAAGTTTATTTCATGGATTTTAAAGAAAACATTATTCTAAGGCCTGTTGAATTATCTATATTCACATTATTGCAAATATGTTTTCTTGTTAAGGTTTCCCCTCCTTTTGAGTTCATCAATCAATAGGAGTTTAAGGCTCATTTTGTAACACTTTATAAACACCTACATTAGGGATTCACACATTCAAATAAACCCCTTTAAATGCGCTCAGAATTTATATCTTGAAATATTATTTACATATTTTATATTATACTCATCACTGTAAAAAATATGGAGATTTTATTAGTAAACCAAAATACAAGTTGCACATAGAAACCAAATAAGTTTTCAAAGCTTTAAGTAAAGACGCAATTGCAATGTAAAACAGTGGAGAGAAATGTGATTTCTGGCACTCAGTCTCTTTGAAGAAAAAAATATAATTCATGTATAACTAGGATGAACTATGATTGTATAGAATAGGAGTGGATACAAACTTCTAAAACTAGTTAAGGAAATCTCTTTCTCACATTAATTCAATAAAATGAAAGGACCAGAAAAATTATATAATTTCAGAAATCCTCATCCATCAACCATTGTGTCAAAAGACAGTTGTGCACTAGGGTTGCATGATTAATAAAAACCCAGTGGTAGATATTGGGGTTCATCATGAAGGTCAGAAAAACAAACATGCAGCCATTGACTCTAACTTCAACCTCAGTCTGAAATGGTAATTTTGCTCCCAGGAATCTCAGAATGAGACTGTGTCTGAGAGCATTCTTCTCCCATCTTATATTCCTCTAGGACTGGGAGTGTTACTACCCAGTTACTATGGAAAACTTGTGTAGCTATTGGGATAAAAAGTGTGTATTACTTCTGCCTACTCTTTAGGGCTGACCAGTGGGGATGTTTTACTCTCTGATCTTCATATCAGCTTTATTTACTTAAATACAAATGAAATAACCCTACACACTAGCATTAACTAAAAAGATATGCATATTTCTGATATTTATACAGAGTATTTTTAACTTGATGTCAAAATTATTAAGAAAATCAAAAAAACAAAATCAAATAGTCATTTTATTTGAAAGATCTTATGATACAATTTTTGTAAATGTAGTTATACTAAAAGTATGAATCTCTATAAAAAATTTAGATGAGGAGCAAATAGAAAAGCAATGAATTCCATTCTTAATCAATATATATTCACAATAGGTATTCCTTCATGAAAAAAAGAAAACAGCCAAAGGCTTATTCATTTGTGTTTATGGACAAAAAAAAATGATTACACCATTTGTCTGTTCTAGGCATATAATGCAGAGAAACAGTTACATTACAGGAGATTTCAAACATAGGGTAAGAAAGTTTTTTTAAGGAGAAATGGGGCTGTGAATAAAAGCACATTCCTGAAGTGTTGCTTAACATGACATGACATGAATAAGTCTATGACATGCATTTTTTACACTACAAAAGGAAAAGATAGATATTTTCTTGAAATATTAAAAAACTTGAAGAAAAATATTTTCTGTTTGTCCTAGCCTTTCCACCTTGCTTGAGACAGTATCTCTTTGCTACTCAGCAAGCAATGCTATTTTGCCATTAACTTTACTGAGATTCTTACGTCTCCATATTCTGTCTCTCTATTTAATGTATTACATTTCAGATTCTAGCAATACTTACTACATAAAACTTTGAAGTAGTTTCCGGGAAAGTAAATTTGGCCATGAGACGTATACGACAAGGGATTTGATATACTAAGACATCTCTCTAGCCCAGTAGGTTACTCAATGACAAAAAAATGTATATTCAATTTCAGGAAAATCTCTCTGTTACCTCAATTTCATTTTTATTGCTTTGATTGAATAAATTTAATAATTACTTTGATATATTAAATCTCTAAAAAGTCAAAGTACTGTACTAAATTTTACTTTGTCTGTAGAGACAAAATGAAGAAAGAGATACTTATTTTTGTTTGAATGGAAGAAAGATCAATACTTGAAATGAAAGTCTAACTGAAAAAAGAAAAAGTATACCTACTAAGACAATGAAGTGAAATTGCATGTCAGAGTTAATAAGACCATCAATTGAAAGTGTGAGAAAGTTTAGATTCTATTTCTTAGTAGTCTCCATTGTCTCTGTGTAATTGTGACACAGACATCTCATCAGAAAGTTGGAGATATTGTTTTTCAGATTGTTGGAGGAGGTCTTGCCTTGGCGTCTGCCCATCTCTTCCTTCAAATGCTCTCTATTGGAACTTCTGGTAGCGGGTCAGGTTTCTTTGTTGGTCAGGGAATTCACTGATAGAATGTCTACCTTTCCTCAGGCAGGCTATTGAAGCACAGGCACTCCCTCTTTCCGGGATGCACCTACAGCGCAGGTCCAGCATGCAAGGCAGCAGAGCTGGGGAAATTTTACAGCCCCAGTGGGAAGGGAGAAATATAGGAATTTGTACCTGGATGGAAGCTGGGATGGCTGGTGGGAGAGCTTAGCAGGGTGGAGCCAACACTGAAGGGTAACCTGTAGAAGAATGAAAATAGAACCATATCTATCACCTTGCACAAAACTTAGGTCCAAATGGATTAAAGACATCAACATTAACCACTTTGAACCTGATAGAAGAGAAAGTGGGAAGTAGTCTACAAGATATAGGCACAGGAGACCACTTACTAAGCAGAACCCCAGGAGCGCAGACATTAAGAGAAACAATGAATAAATTGGACCTACTGAAACTGAGAAGCTTCTGTAAAGCAAAGGACACTGTCAGTAAGACAAAAAGGCTACCTTCTGACTGGGAGAAGATCGTCACAAACCCCTCATCAGACAAAGGTTTGAACTCCAAAATATACAAAGAACTCAAGAAACTAGACACTAAAACTCTAATTAACCCAATTAAAAATGGGGTACTGAACTGAACAGAGAATTCACAACAGATGAACTTCGAATGGCCAAAAGGCACTTAAGGTCATGCTCAACCTCCCTAGCGATCAGGGAAATGCAAATCAAAACAACTTTGAGATATCATCTTACACCTGTCACAATAGCCAAACTCAAAAACACCAATGATAGCCTATGCTGGAGAGGATGTGGAATGAGGGGAACACTCATCCATTGTTGGTGGGAATGCAAACTTGTGCAGCCACTGTGGAAATCAGTGTAGCGGTTTCTCAGGAAACTGGGAGTCAACCTCCCTCAGGACCCAGCAATTCCACTCTTGGGAATATACCCAAGAGATGCCCTAACATACTACAAAAGCATTTGTAATAGCCAGAACCTGGAAACAACCTAGGTGCCCCTCAATAGAAGAATGGTTAAAGAAGGAGTGGAGCATATGTATATTAGAGTTTTACTCAGCGGTAAAATACAATGACATCTTGAATTTTGTATGCAAATGGATGGAAATAGAAACTGCTTTACTGAGTGAGGTAAGCCAGACCCAAAAAGAGGAATATGGTATGTATTCACTCATATGTGGATTCTAACCATAATTAAAGGTCTTTGAGCCTATTAGTCGTGATCCTAGAAAAGCTAAATAAGAAGGTGAACCTGATGAAAATCATGTAGCTATCCGCCTGGAGATTGGAAATAGACAAGAGTCCCAGGTAACCTTGGGTGCATGGGGGGGTGGGAGGGTTGTTGAAAGGGGAGAGGGTTAGAGAGAAGGGAGTAGGGGAGGAATGGGGAAAGCTCGGTGGACTGGGATGGGGGGGAGGGAGGAAGGATGGATATGAGATCAGGGAAGAATATATTTCAACTAAGGGAGTCATTTTAGGTTTTACAGGAGACTTGATTATAAATGGGATCCCAGGTTCAAGGAGAGATCCCCAGATTGTTCTCTGGACAGAAGAGAGGGTGCCTGAAACGGCCTAGGCCTATATCCATACTGATGAATATTTTACTTATCACCATAGAACCTTCATCTGGCGATGGATGAAGATAGAGACAGAGACCCACATCGGAACACTGAACTTAACTCCCTAGGTCTAAACGAGAAGCAGAAGGAAAGAGAACGTGAGCAAGGAAGGCAAGATCAGAGGGAACCTTCATCCGACGATGGATGGCGATACAGATGGAGACCCACATTGGAGCACCGGACTGAGTCTTCCAAGGTCCAAATGAGGAGCAGAAGGATGAGGAAAATGAAAAAGGAAATAAGGACTGTGAGGGATGCAATCACCCACTGATACAAGGGGACGGATCTAATGAGAGTTTACCAAGGCCAGTTGGACTGGGACTGAACGAGGACGCGATCCAACCAGATTCTCTGAATGTGGCCGGATTCTCTGAATGTGGTTGGCCCGGAATCTTTCTGAAAAGCTATTGACAATGACACTGGGACTTGTTTCCTCTGCATATACTGGATTTTGGGGATCCAGTCTGTCTGGACACTCACCTTCCTGGACCTGGAGGGAGGGGCGAGGAACTTGAACTTCCCACAGGGCAGGAAATCCTGACTGCTCTTAGGGATGGAGAGGGAGGAGGATAGTGAGTGGGAGGGTGGTGGGAGGAGGGGCAGAAATGAAACCTTTTATAATTTAATAAAATTAAAAAAAATAGAAAGTTGGAGATAGGACACCAGACACTCTACAAATTAAGCATTTGTTCAACTATGTTCATAGCAGCACTATTTGTAATAGCCAGAATCTGGAAACAACCTAGACGCCCCTCAATGGAAGAATGGATAAAGAAAATGTGGAATATATATGCATTAGAGTACTACTCAGCGGTAAAAAAACAATGACAGTTTGAATTTTGCATGTAAATGGATGGAAATAGAAAACACTGTCCTGAGTGAGGTAACCCTGAACCAAAAAGATGAATATGGTATGTATTTACTCATTAGTGGATTCTAGACATTGATAATGGACATTGAGCCTATAATTCATGATCCTAGAGAAGCTAAATAGGAAGGTGAATCGAAAGAAAAACATGTAGTTATCCTCCTTGATATTTGAAGTAGACAAGATTGCTAGTCAAAAATTGAGAGCCTTGGCAGTGGGAGTGGGGTGTAGGTATGGGGAGATGGGTAGAGAGAAGTCAAAAGGGGAGGACTGGGAGAGCTTGGGGGAATGGGATGGTCTGGAGGGAGAAAGAGTGGATATGGGAGCAGGGAAGAATAGATTTTAATTAAGGCGGCCATTTTATGGTTGGCAAGACACTGGGCTCTAGAGGGGTTCCCAGGTGTCCAAGGAGATGTCCCCAGCTTGTTCCTTGAGCAGCTAAGGATGGGGAACCTGAACTGGCCCTATCCTATAGCCACACTGATCAATATCTTGCATATCACCATTGAACCCTCATCTGGTAATGGAGATAGAAACAAAGACCCACATTGGAGCACTGGACTGAGCTCCCAAGGCCCTTATGAGGAGCAGAAAGAGAAGAAAGAGAGAGAACATTAGCAAGGAGGTCAGGAGGGTGAGGGGTGAGCCCACCCACTGTGATGGTGAGGCTGATCTAATGGGAACTCACCAAGGCCAGCTGGACTGAGACTGAATGAGCATGTGATCAAACCAGACTCTCTGAATGTGGCTGACAAGGAGGGCTGACTGAAAAGACAAGGACAATGGCGCTGGGTTTTGATTCTACTGCATGGACTGGCTTTGTGAGAACCTAGTCTGTTTGGATGCTCACCTTCCTAGACCTGGATGGAGTGGGGAGGACCTTGGACTTCCCACAGTGGTGTGGGAGAATTGTCTGTATTCTGTCAATCATATTTTAATAAAATGCTGATTGACCAGGCAGGCAGTATAGACGGGAAAGCCAGACAGGAAGTAGGGGTGGAGAAAAGAGACCAGGAGTATTCTGAGAATCAGGAAGCTCTCTGCATTCCTGCTCAGACCACCACAACGAAGAGGCAGCATGTGAAGCTGACAGCTGGAAAAGGTACCAAGCCATATGGCTAACATAGATCAGAATAATGGGTTAATATAAGTTAAAAGGGCTAATAAGAAGCCTGACCTAATGGGCCAATCAGTTTATAATCTTATGGAGTCTTGTGTGTGATTTTCCTTGGGAGTTGCCGCCTGTGGGGTACCGGGCGGGAACAGATGTCCCAACAAGTCGGCCTTCATGTTACACCACAGGGCAAGGAACCCTGACTGCTCTTTGGAATGTAGAGGGAGGGGAAGGGAGAATGTGGAGGGAGTGGGAGGGAAATGGAAGAAGGGGAGGAGGTGAAAATTTTTAATAATAATAATACCTGAAAAAAGGCTTTCCCCTTCAAGTTGTTTTTGTTAATGGTGTTTGACTGTAACAATAAAAATCCTAAGTAATACACTAAAAAAAAAAAATTAAGGAAAAAAATACAGTATTCACATAAATTTAGTGGGTGACATTTTAAGTTAAATCACATCTAATTGCATTATTTTCATTCATTGTTTTGATTGAGAATGAATTAGTTTTTTTAACTAAACACATGAATAGAAGTTACAAACCAAGAAAGAAAACTTGAATATACCTGAACTGACAGGATTCAGACATCTGCTCTTGTTTTCTACCAATGGAACTTCTGTAAACTTCTTTTTTTGGTTTCATATTGTAAACTTTTCCTATTTGTATTAGTGGAGTAAATGTGGTCACAAACATATGGAATTTTGCTTATAAACTATTTAGCAAATTAAGGGTACATTCTATATATTGCATAATACCTCGCATTATAAAAAGGAAAGCAAAAGTTACCAAAGATGATTTAAATTGAGAGTACTAAGTGAAGCATCATAAAATGGATTGTATATATCAAAATGTTAGAAAAATGAGTTAAAATAATCTATTCGCCATTAACAATATTAATGATGTAAAAAAAATCTTAAAGTCATGAGTACACTAAGGTCTGTTTGCTTAACAAAATATGGAGGGTCAATTGATATCCTAAGGGAGTGAGGGAGAAACACTAAATATTAAACATTCAGAGCAAAGAAATATATAATATAAAATATATAAAAGCTGCAGGGGAAAATACAAAATAGCATATAAACACAAAACAATTAGAATAACACCAAGTCTCCTAATGGAGCTTCTGAAATTTGTAAGGAACTGAATTGATATTATACAGATTCAAAGAGACCACAGATGGCAGTTCATTCTTAAACCACAATGGATTTAGACAAAAGACATTTTTTGATAAAACAAATTTGCTAAACTCAGTCAACAAATTTAGCCCTTAGTAAGGTATTAGAAAGAAGTTCTAACCCAAAACAGCTAACCCTTCCAGAAAGAAAACAGGGAATAAATGATCTCTGACCAGAAAAATAAAGAAAGCAGAAACATAAAAAGAACACATATAGACAAGTACAACAAAATAACAGGAATTAACAATAACTGCTTACTATTATATCTCAAAATCAATGTTTCCAGTTCCTCAATTAAAAAAATAGAAACTAATAAAATGGATGCAACAAGATCTATCCTATTGCATCAATAAAGCATACATTATAATCAAGGATGAAGATTATCTAAGGGTATAAATATTGAAATGATATTATAAGTATACCTAAGAAATAAGATAGTGGAGTAATTTTAATATCTGACAAAATATATTTCAAACCAAAACTAATCTGAGATAAGGAAATATACTGCATTCCCATTTAAAAAAAATCTATGGAGAGGACTTTGCATATCTTAACAGCTATGTGTCAAAAACAAAGAAGAAGCTCATAAATGAACATTATAACTGAAATCACATATGGACATTCACACACCAAATCTGGGATACTCAAACACTCTACTCTTAAGTTTAGAAAAGTCGTCTAATCAAAACCAAAACAAACAAATGCTGAAGATAATTGACATTATAAATCAAATGAACTTAAAAGATATTTACAGAATATTTAATCCAAGATCAAAAGGACATACACTCTTTCCAGAGTACCATGAAACTTTCTCCAAAATAGACCACATTCTCAGACATAAAACAGGTTTCAATGGTTACAGAAATTTGAGATAGCACCCTGTATTTGACCTGATCATGATGAATTAAAGTTGGATATCAATAACAAAAGAAACAACAGAAGTCTACAATTACTTTAAAACTCACCACTTCATCAATAAACCAACAGAAACAAAAATAAAAAATCAGGTCTATATGGTTAGTGCTGAATTCTAGAATTCTTTCAGATATGTAAAGTTGTGTTAAGACCAATGATGTGGGAGAATTGTCTGTATTATGTCAATCATATTTAACTAAAACGCTGATTGGCCAGGCAGGCAGTATAGGCGGGAAAACCAGACAGGAAGTAGAGGTGATGCAATGAAAACAGGAGAATTCTGGGAAGCAGAGAGGTTCCTCTGCCATTCCTGCCCAGATCACTGAAGAGGCAACATGCAAGCTGTCACACTGAGAAAGGTACTGAGCTGTGTGGTTAACATAGATAATGATAATGGATTAATATACATTACAAGGACTAATAAGAAGCCTGACCTAATGGGCCAATCAGTTTATAACTTATAGAGATCTCTGTGTGATTGATTTCTCTTTGGGACATGCCGGTTGTGGGGTACCGGGTGGGACAGATACCCCAACAAACTGGCCCTCATGTTACAAATGGCGCCCAGACATGGATAACTGAATCCACACAAAACCTAAGAAAGTTTGAGAAAGAAGAGAGTAAAGCATGTTTTCTTGGTAGCAGCAATTTTTCAGGTCTGCTCTGCTTGCTAGAGGCAAGCAAGCACTCTCATCTAAGAGAGGCTTCCTGACTCAGCTTTAGCTGCAAAACCCTGCAGCTCATTAAGAGGTCCTGCCACGAAACACTTAAACGGTGTTGGTGAAAAGCTGAATGCATGCTTTTTGGTTTTCAGCCGTAGCAAGAAAAAAGCTGTCCTATTTTAAAATACCAGGGCAAATTCTGACTCTTTCAGGCAGGCGGTCCCACTGAGTGTGGTCTCAGTTTGCTTGCTGGCAAGGACCTTGAAATGCCACAGAGTTGTGGCAATAAAAATGGCTCCAGCGGCCAGAGAGCTGAGTGGGTGCTAGCCCGGGCAGCCTGCCTGCCTGTCCGGGAAGGGAGCACAGCCCTTCCCCCCTCAGCTTCTGTGGCAGGGTCTTCTGTGTTCCAAGGGACCCCTCCCCTCCCCCCACTGCTGCGGGCCCTTTGTCTCCTGGGTCCTGGGAAGACCAGCTAGCCCTGTTGCACTGCTGAGGAGTTCTTCCCAGAGAGGTGAGTGGGTGCTCACCTGGGCAGCCTGCCTGTCCAGGAAGAGAGCACAGCCCCCCCCAGCTTCTGCAGCAGGGTCTTCAGTGTTCCAAGGGACCCCTCCCCTCCCCCCACTGCTGCGGGCCCTTTGTCTCCTGGGTCCTGGGAAGACCAGCTAGCCCTGTTGCACTGCTGAGGAGCTCTTCCCAGAAAGCCGAGTGGGTGCTAGCCTGGGCAGCCTGCCTGCCTGTCCGGGAAGGGAGCACAGCCCTTCCCCCCTCAGCTTCTGCAGCAGGGTCTTCTGTGTTCCAAGGGACCCCTCCCCTCCCCCCACTGCTGCGGGCCCTTTGTCTCCCGGTTCCTGGGAAGACCAGCTAGCCCTGTTGCATTGCTGAAGAGTTCTTCCCAGAGAGGGCTGAGGAGCTCTATCCAGAGAGTGCTGTGAAGTCCTACAAAGAGGGTGATGAGGAGTTCTATCCAAAAAGTGCTGAGGAATTTCATCCAGAGGGGAGGAGATGGGCAGGCGCCAATGCAAGAATTCCTCCAACAACCTGAAAGGCAACATGACATTGCCAGAATCCAGGGAGCTTGAAACTAGAAGAATTAAACACCCTACTCCAGAAGAAATAGAAGAAATCGACTCTAAGCGCTTCTTTTTGAAAATAATAGAGGAACTTAAACAGGAGGTGAAAATCTGCCATAAAGAAATGGAAGATAAGTATAACAAAAAAATTGAGGAAATGAGTAAAGAAATGGAAGAGAAATATACCAAAAAGTTTGAAGAAATGAGTAAATCCATAAATGAAATTCTGGGAAACCAAGAAAAAACAATCAAAGAGGTAATAGAAACAGTTCAAGATTTGAAAACTGAAATGGAGTCAATGAAGAAATCACAAACCGAGGGCCGGCTGGCTATGGAAAATCTGGGCAAACGAACAGAGACTTCAGAAACAAGCTTAACCAATAGAATGCAAGAGATAGAAGAAAGAATCTCAGACTCTGAGGACACCATAGAGAAATTAAACACTCTGACCAAAGAAAACAGCAAATCCAACAAATTCTCATCACAAAACATTCAGGAACTGTGGGACACAATAAAAAAACCAAATCTAAGAATAATAGGAGTAGAAGAAGGAGAAGAATTGCATTTCAAAGGTCCAGAAAATATACTCAACAAAATTATAGAAGAAAACTTTCCCATCCTAAAGAACGATATTCCTATGAAGGTTCAAGAAGCATACAGAACACCGAATAGACTGGATCAGAAAAAAACATCCCCTCGTCATATAATAATCAAAACACAAAGCATTCAGACTAAAGAAAGGATATTGAGAGCTGCAAAGGAAAAAGGTCAAGTAACTTATAAAGGTAAACCTATCAGACTTACACCAGACTTCTCTATGGAAACAATGAAAGCCAGAAGGTCCTGGATAGAGGTATTGCAGAAACTAAGAGACAATGGATGCAAACCCAGACTACTTTACCCAGCCAAGCTATTGTTCACTATCAACAGAGAAAACAAAATATTCCAGGATAAAAACAAATTTAAACAATACGTAGCTACTAATCCAGCCTTACAGAGAATACTAGAAGGAAAATCACAACCCAAGGAATCCAACATTCCCAACACTGCCTACATTAACTCAGACATCTAGCGACCCTTCACAAGCACAACTCAAAGAAGGAAAACACATACACTCCACTACCCAAAAAAATGACCGGAGTCATCGATCACTGGTCATTAATATCACTTAATATCAATGGTCTCAACTCACCTATAAAGAGGCACAGACTTAGAGATTGGATACGAAAACAGGATCCAAAATTCTGCTGTCTACAAGAAACACACCTCAACCACAGAGACAGTCACCTACTCAGAGTAAAGGGTTGGGAAAAGGTTTTCCAAGCAAATGGACCTAAGAAACAAGCGGGTGTGGCCATTCTAATATCTAACAAAATCGACTTCAAACTAAAATCAATCAGAAGAGATGGAGATGGACATTTCATACTCATAACAGGAACAATTCATCAGGAAGAAGTCTCAATCTTGAATATCTATGCCCCTAATATAAAGGCACCCACATATGTAAAAGAAACTCTTCTAGAACTCAAGGCAGTCATCAAACCACACACACTAATAGTAGGAGACTTCAACACTCCTCTCTCACCAATGGACAGGTCAATCAGACAGAAACCTAACAGAGAAATAAGAGATTGATTGGAGATACCGATTCAAATGGACTTAACAGACATCTATAGAACACTCCACCCAAATAGGAAAGAGTATACCTTCTTCTCTGCAGCTCATGGAACCTTCTCGAAAATTGACCACATACTTGGTAACAAAACAAACTTCCACAGATACAAAAAAATATTAGTAACCACCTGTGTCTTGTCAGATCACCATGGATTAAAATTAGAATTCAACAACAATGGTACCCCCAGGAAGCCAACAAACTCATGGAAGTTGAACAGTCAACTACTAAATCACCCCTGGGTCAAGGAAGAAATAAAGAAAGAAATTAAGTCTTCCTTGAATATAATGAAAACAAAGACACAACGTATTCAAACCAATGGGACACAATGAAAGCAGTGCTAAGAGGAAAGTTCATAGCACAAAGTGCCCACCTAAAGAAAACGGAGAAAGCACACATTGGAGACTTAACAACACACTTGAAAGCTCTAGAAAAAAAAGAAGCTGATTTACCCAGGAGGAGTAGAAGACTGGAAATAATCAAACTGAGGGCTGAAATCAACAAAATAGAAACACAGAAAACAATTCAAAGAATCAATGAAGCAAAAAGCTGGTTCTTGGAGAAAATTAACAAGATTGACAAACCCCTATGGAAACTAATCAAACGGCAGAGAGAGAACTTGCAAATTAATATGATCAGAAATGAAAAGGGGACATAACCACAGACACAGAGGAAATTCAGAGAATCATTAGATCTTACTACGAAAGTTTATATGCCACAAAGTTGGAAAATATAAAAGAAATGGACATTTTTTTAGATAAGTACCATATACCAAAGTTTAACCAAGAACAGGTGAACAATCTAAATAGACCTCTTAGTCATGAAGAACTAGAAGCTGTTATCAAAAATCTCCCTACCAAAAAAAGCCCAGGACCAGATGGTTTCAATGCAGAATTCTACCAGAACTTCCAGGAAGAGCTAATACCTATACTCCTTAATGTATTCCACAATATAGGAAAAAAAAGTCACTGCCAAACTCCTTTTATGAAGCTACAGTCACCCTAATACCAAAACCACACAAAGACACAACCAAGAAAGAGAATTACAGGCCAATCTCACTCATGAACATCGATGCGAAAATTCTCAATAAAATACTGGCAAACCGAATCTAAGAACACATTAGAAAAATTATCCATTATGATAAAGTAGTCTTCATCCCAGAGATGCAGGGATGGTTCAACATACACAAATCTATCAATGTAATCCATCATATAAATAAACTGAAAGAAAAAAACCATATGATCATTTCATTGGATGCTGAAAAAGCATTTGACAAAATTCAACACCCATTTATGATAAAGGTGTTGAAGAGACTGGGTATACGAGGATCATACCTAAATATAATAAAAGCAATATACAGCAAGCCGACAGCTAACATGAAATTGAATGTAGAGAAACTCAAA
Source organism: Myodes glareolus (assembly GCF_982192425.1). Classification (NCBI taxonomy): domain Eukaryota; kingdom Metazoa; phylum Chordata; class Mammalia; order Rodentia; family Cricetidae; genus Myodes; species Myodes glareolus. Next base: position 77,790,508 of record NC_142031.1, on the reverse strand, counting down.
GCCTTTCCACTAAAATCAGGAACACGAAAAGCCTGTCCACTCTCTCCATACCTCTTCAATATAGTGCTTGAAGTTCTAGCAATAGCAATAAGACAACATAAGGAGATCAAGGGGATTCGAATTGGAAAGGATGAAGTTAAACTTTCGTTATTTGCAGACGATATGATAGTGTACTTAAGCGACCCCAAAAACTCTACCAAAGAACTCCTACAGTTGATAAACATCTTTAGTAACGTGGCAGGATACAAGATCAACTCCAAAAAATCAGTGGCACTCCTATACACAAAGGATAAAGAAGCGGAGAGGGAAATCAGAGAAACATCACCTTTCACGATAGCCACAAATAGCATAAAATATCTTGGGGTTACTCTAACCAAGGATGTGAAAGACCTATTTGACAAGAACTTTAAGCCTTTGAAAAGAGAAATTGAGGAGGATACCAGAAAATGGAAAGACTTCCCCTGCTCTTGGATTGGGAGAATCAACATAGTAAAAATGGCAATTCTACCAAAAGCAATCTATAGATTCAATGCAATCCCCATCAAAATCCCATCAAACTTCTTCACAGACCTTGAGAGAACAATAATCAAGTTTATATGGAAAAACAAAAAAAAACCAGGATAGCCAAAACAATCTTATACAATAAAGGAACCTCTGGAGGCATTACTATCCCTGACTTAAAACTCTATTACAGAGCTACAGTATTGAAAACAGCTTGGTATTGGCATTAGAACAGAGAAGTCGACCTATGGAATCGAATAGAAGACCCAGATACTAACCCTCAAACCTATGAACACCTAATTTTTGACAAGGGAGCTAAAGGTATACAATGGAAGAAGGAAAGCGTCTTTAACAAATGGTGCTGGCATAACTGGATGTCAACCTGTAGAAGAATGAAAATAGATCCATATCTATCACCATGCACAAAACTCAAGTCCAAATGGATTAAAGACATCATCAATCTGTCCACTTTGAACCTGATGGAAGAGAAAGTGGGAAGTAGTCTACAAGATATAGCCACAGGAGGCCACTTCCTAAGTAGGACCCCAGTAGCACAGACCATAAGACAAACAATGAATAAATGGGACCTGCTGAAACTGAGAAGCTTCTGTAAAGCAAAGGACACTGTCAGTAAGACAAAAAGGCTGCCTTCTGACTGGGAGAAGATCTTCACCAATCCCTCATCAGACAAAGGTCTGATCTCCAGAATATACAAAGAACTCAAGAAACTAGACACTGAAACTCTAATTAACCCAATTAAAATTGGGGTACTGATCTGAACAGAGAATTCACAACAGATGAACTTCGAATGGCCAGAAGACACTTAAGGTCATGCTCAACCTCCTTAGAGATCAGGGAAATGCAAATCAAAACCACTTTGAGATACCATCTTACACCTGTCAGAATAGCTAAAGTCAGCAACACCAATGATAGCCTATGCTGGAGAGGATGTGGAATGAGGGGAACATCATCCATTGTTGGTGGGAATGCAAACTTGTGCAGCCACTGTGGAAATCAGTGTGGCGGTTTCTCAGGAAACTGGGAGTCAACCTCCCTCAGGACCCAGCAATTCCCCTCTTGGGAATATACCCTAGAGATGCCCAAACATCCTACAAAAGCGTTTGTTCAACTATGTTCATAGCAGCACTATTTGTAATAGCCAGAACCTGGAAACAGCCTAGGTGCCCCTCAATAGAAGAATGGTTTAAAAAGGTGTGGAACATATACACATTAGAGTTTTACTCAGCGGTAAAAAATAATGACATCTTGAATTTTGCATGCAAATGGATGGACATAGAAAATGCTTTACTGAGTGTGGTAAGCCAGACCCAAAAAGAGGAACACGGTATGTATTCACTCATAAGTGGATTCTAACCATAATTAAAGGTCTTTGAACCTATTATTCGTGATCCTAGAGTAGCTAAATAAGAAGACAAACCTGATGAAGATTATTTAGCTATCCGCCAGGAGGTAGGAAATAGTCAAGAGTCCCAGGTAACCTTGGGAGCATGGGGTGTGGGGGTGGGAGGGTTGTTGGAAGGGGAGAGGGTTAGAGAGAAGGGAATAGGGGAGGAATGGAGAAAGCTCGGTTGACCGGGATGGGGGGAAGGGAGGAAGGATGAATATGGGATCAGGGAAGAATATATTTCAACTAAGGGAGTCATTTTAGGGTTTACAGGAAACTTGATTATATATGGGATCCCAGGTCCAAGGAGAGATCCCCAGATTGTTCTCTGGACAGAGGAGAGGGTGCCTGAATCGGCCTTGGCCTATCACCATACTGATGAATATTTTGCTTATCACCATAGATCCTTCATCTGGCATTGGATGGCAATACAGACGGAGACCCACATTGGAGCACCGGACTGAGCCCCCCAAGATCCAAATGAGGAGCACAAGGACGAAGAAAATCACGAAGGACTGCGAGGGATGCTATCACCCAGTGATACAAGGGGTCGGATCTAATGAGAGTTTACCAAGGCCAGTTGGACTGCGACTGAACGAGCACGTGATCCAACCAGATTCTCTGAATGTGGCCGGATTCTCTGAATGTGGCTGGCCTGTAGTCTTTCTGAGAAGCCATTGACAATGACACTGGGACTAGTTTCCTCTGCATATACTGGATTTTTGGGATCCAGTCTATTTGGATACTCACCTTCCTGGACCTCTAAGGGGGAGGGGACTTGAACTTCCCACAGGGCAGGAAACCCTGACTGCCCTTAGGGACAAAGAGGGAGGAGGAGAGGGGGGAGTGGGAGGGTGTTGGGAAGAGGGGCGTAAATGGAAACTTTTATAATTTAATAAAATTACTTTCAAAAAAAATAAGAAATAAAAAAAATGGCTCCAGCAGTAGCTCTTCCATGAGGCTGGAAAGCTAAGGAATGGGCTGGATCTAGCCACCAAAGCCACGGCTTTAAAGGATAGGATTCATCTCTCCTTAAATACTCATGTAGTCAAAAAAAGAGAGAGAGAGAGATACAGTAAAGAGAGATTCAAAGATGAAGAAAACCTCTAAATGGTTTACAGTGTGTTAAAAATATATGCAGGCTAAAAGGTTAAAGTCATTAAAAATAAAAAAGAAAGAAAGAGAGATATAGGGTGTTGTGGTACACACCTTTAATCCCAGTGCCTGGGAGGCAGAGGCATATTGACCTCTGTGACTTCAAGGGACAGAGGTATAGATTGACCTCTGTGACTTCAAGGTGTGGTAGCACAAGCCTTTAATTCCAATACCTGGGAGGCAGAGACAGACAGATCTCTGAGTGTTCAAGGTGTGGCAGCAAACACCTTTAATCCCAGCACTGGGGAGGTAGAGACAGACAGATCTCTGTGAGTTCAAGGACAGCCTGGTCTACAGAGTTATTCCAGGACAAAGATATACAGAGAACCTGTCTCAAAAAGTAAAAGTTAAAATAAAAGAAATAGAGGTTAAAATAAAGATGGAAAATAGACAGAGAATCTTGATACTGTATGCTATTATGCTCTCTTTGAATTGTTTGAATGCTGAGGAAGGAGCAACAGCTGTTAAAGGACTGTTGTTTATAAATACTGCTGAACTAACCCAAGATAGGTATTTTGATAATACCTTGGCTTCAAAACTGAAGTCAAAAGGTTTGTTACTTTGGAGAAGAGATTTTGCTTTTGTTTCCACAGAAAATGAGAGGCTGTGGATTCATTCTGAGTTAAGAAAAATCAGGTTTGAAAAAGGAAGACCACCTGAGAAATCTCTGATAGGAACAGATGGCCCAGATGACAGAGTTCTACATCCAGAACAGATTCAAGACTGTTGCCTGAGATGATCAAGACTCACAGGATACTCCAGTCAGGACTTGATGATAATTCTAATTTTTCTTCAGGTCCCCATAAGATTATCAGCGCCCCCAACCAGCAGGGAGTAGCCTGAAATATTATGCCCACATTCCCAACAAATGGACTATGGGTATTTTCCTTTGTTTAAAAAAAAAAGAGGGAAATGATGCAGGAGAATTGTCTGTATTCTGTCAATCATATTTTAATAAAACACTGATTGGCCAGGCAGGCAGTATAGGCAGGAAAATGAGACAGGAAGTAGAGGTGATACAATGAGAACAGGAGAATTCTGGGAAGCAGGGAGGTTCCTCTGCCATTCCTGCCCAGATCACCAAAGAGCAACATGTGAGCTGTCACACTGAGAAAAGTACTGAGCCGTATGGCTAACATAGATAATGATAGTGGATTAATATATGTTACAAGGACTAATAAGAAGCCTGACTTAATGAGCCAATCAGTTTATAACTTATAGAGATCTCTGTGTGATTGATTTCTCTTTGGGACATGCCGGTTGTGGGGTACCAGGCAGGACAGACACCCCAACAAGCTGGCCTCCATGCCACAGACCAATACTTTTGTTGGTCTCAAATTTATGTTCAAAACACAATGGTGTATAATTGTTTTTATGAGGCCACATTTACCATGATACTTTAACCACATAAAAACCTGACAAGGAAAGAGAATTGCAGATCAATTTCTCTTATAAACATATACAAAAAAATCTCCATAAAATGAAAATAAAGTAGATATAAGATCATAGAAATATCATTTACTGTGATCAATAAAGAATACAGCTAACAATCAGAAGCACAGTTTATAGTAAGCCCATAACTGATATCAACTTAAATTGAGAGAAATTCATAGAAGTTTCAATAAAATCAGGAACAAAATAGTCTGCTGTTCTTTGCCTGTTCAATATGTTTTTTGAAATCTCATTTAGAGCAATAAGACAATGAGAGAAGATCAAGGAAGTACAAATGAAATGAGAAAATAAAATAGTGGTGTGGAACAATTCTGTATCTGTCAATTATGCTTTAAGTAAATGTTGATTGGTCAGTAGCCAGACAGGAAATATAGGCGAGACAGTTAGACAGGAAGTAGAGGCAGGGCAATGAGAACAGGAAAATTCTGGGAAGGAGGAATTACATTCCTCTCCAGTCCTGTCCAGACACCAAGGATGCAGGATGTGACCTGCCCAACTGAAAAAGGAACTGAGTCATGTGTCAACATCAATAAAAATAATGGACTGATATAAGTTATATGAGCTAATACAAAGCAAGCCTGAGCTAATGTGCCAATCCGTTTATAACTTATGGAGACCTCTGCGTGATTTTCTTTGGGACTTGACAGCTGTGAGAACTGGGCAGGACAAAAACCCCAACAAGCATGCTTTCATGTTACAAATGGCACCCAACACAGGACCCAAACCCACGACTCTGAGATTAAGAGTTTTATGCTCTTCCGAATGAGCTAGCCGGTTAGCCAGGACTAAAATCAGACCCTCTCCTTCTATAAAAATCGATGCCACACATCCATGAACACCTGATTTTTGATTAAAAAGCCAGAATTACAAATTGGGAAAAAAGTACATCTTTAACAAATTGTACTGGTCAACCTGGATGGCTACATGTAGAAGAATGACCCATTAAAAACTCATCAGCAAACTGATCAAAGTCCTCAACATAAAGCTGTATAGACAGAACCTGATAGATGAGACTGTGCATAATAGCTCGGAACTCATTGACACATGATAAAGAAATTTAAAAGAATTCACCACAAGCAGAAGGCACTAAAATCAACAATTAATAAATTGGACCTCATGAGACTTAAGAGCTTCTTCATGACAAATGACACTGTCATTCATACAAATCATCAGTCTACAGAATTGGAAATGCATTTGTCAACTACACATCTGATAGAGGACTAATATACAAAGTTTAAAAAGAGATCACCATTCAGAAAACATCTGCATTTCAAGAAAATAAATATGCAATTAAATAGGGGTGTATATCTACAAGGAGATTTCTTAATACTCAGAAGCAGATGAGACAAACTTAAAGAAAGGTTAAACTTTATAAGCCATAGGGGAAATGCAAATTGAAACTACTTTGAGATCTTATCTTAAACCACTAGAAATGGGAAAATCAATATCAACAAATAACTGCTCACACTGGCTTCAATGTGGAGTAGGGTAACATTCATCTATTGGGATCTAGCCTTGTTTCAGTTTCTGGTACTGAGGTGGAGAGGTAAGTGTTGCTGAAAGAAAAACTTCTGACCACCAAATAAATGGCCCTCAAGTCGCCTCAAATATCTCAGGATATCTTTATTTATAGTTAAACAGAGTTTTTTCCCTAAGTTCCATGAATAGCTTGAATTAGTTTATGACTTTAAGGAATACATCATAATTTAAGGAATATATCATGATCATTATGAAAGTCTCCCATTGTTTCTCTTTATGCTGTTCCACATGTACCTTTCCTCTCCCTACATAAACTTAATTTAGACTGAGAGTTCAGCATATTTGCAGGTTTAGCTAAATATCAAGCTAGACACATCCCGCTCTCCCAGCACTTATGTCAGCTAGCAACTTTTTGTGGTTACAAAGTTAAAAAAAAAGACATCAACAGAGTGATTTAAGGCAAACAATATTCAAATTCAAAGAATTCTTTCCTACCTACAAGATAGATTTTTATAGTTTTTTAAAAAGAAGTTAGCATGTCTCAGTCTCTCTGTAAAAGCAGACCTTGAGAAAAGACACTCTTCCCATCTCATTATATCACACTTCTTCCATCAATATAAGCTCTTATGTATAGAAGAGATGGATCTATCCATCCCACATTTTGAATTGCATATCTTTCTTTTGGAGAATACTATATCCTACCAATAATTCTATGTTTGGAGTCTAGGGAACTTACTTGCAACAGTTGTCACTATGTCACTTTCCCTTTATTCTATGCATTCAAGTATTACTCTCCTTTCCAGAATTGTGATACATTGTTAGTATCCCAAGTATTGTTTTCCCATATGTACCTACCACTTTTGAGTCAGAAAAGTCCACTAGATTAGGAGTTGTATTTAATAATTTCAGATGAGAGATTTGAGAAACATTATCCCCCTGTTCAATCTTAGGGTAAAATATTCAAGAAAGAACATAATATCCAGGAGAAATTTCAGCTGTTGCTTGTATGACTGACAAAGTAAAACTAAAAACTGCTGAAGGAATTGTCAATATGAGAGTCAAAAGAGCCTGCAATCTTCATGAATTTTGTAGATTCCTATACTGTCTCATGACCTACTGGCTTTCGCCGAGTCTGTTTTCACAGGTGACTTGCCCTGAGGTATTCCATTGGACAAGAAGTCATATGCTGTTCTGAGACGATGTTGCACAGCTCCCAAAAGTCATTTATTTCTTGTGGTTAGGCAAAGTTTTACAGCCACTATAGAAATCAATATGGAGCACAGAAACATGGGACATTCTCACCCTCAAGGTCCAGTTGTACTACTCTTGGGTATGTTCACAAAGAAAGCTTTATTCTATCACAGAAAAACTTACTAATTGAAGTTCATTGCTGCTTACTTTTAAAAAGTCAGCGATTTGGAACAATTTTTTATGCCCCTCAATAAAATAATTTATAAAGAAAATGTAGTAAATTTAACAATGGAGTATTACTTAGCTGTCAATAGAATGAAGTCATGAAAATTTCAGGTAAATAATTCAAACTAGAAAAATCAAATAAAACCCAAACTTATGAGGTTTGTATCCTAGAACCAGAAAGAAAATATGGTATCTATATTCCTTTAACTATGGCATTAAGCTGATAAGTCAATGATAGCCAAGTTACAGTTCATTGAACCATAAAGGTTGAGTATAAAATAAATGTCTAAAAGGGAGATGTAGATGTAGTTAAAAAATTGAAATAGAATAGATATTTATAGATGGCTGGGGATTGTACTATATGTTCAAATAAGAAATGGAATATAGGAAGAGAAAGCTAAACTTATAGGACACATGAAAAAAAGTATGGATACCAAAAACAGCAGAAATTTCCAAAACCATGGACAAATATGAAGGCAACCTAACTGAATAATGGGGTAGCCAGATCCCAAAATGAACATCTCTAGCCATCAAATAAATATTGCAGGATTACATCTAAGTTTTCTGGACCCATGTGGTCTAGATTCAGATCTGCATATGAGTACTGATCCAACAGGTCTCTGTGAGTCAAAATTTGTGGAGACGTTCTCTCAATTTGCAAAACTCAATAGATCTCAGCACAGTGCAACCAAGACAATATGGCCTTCATGCTCTTCTCTCTCATAATATTAAAGGTTCTTTTGGTGATTTTTTAAAAATTTTGTCACTTTCATGTGGGATAAACATGATTATTCCTGAAAATCACATTTTTCCAAATACTTTTCAACAAATTCTTTGAAACTGATTTTTTTCTCACATTTTTTATAGAGAGGCTTAGGCATGCTGAACTCTTTATAAGGACAAGAAAACAGTTAGAAAAATGCAAGCTAATTATATGTAAACAGTTTTTGGCAAATGACCCCTATTTCTGTAAGTACTTTTTTTGTTAAATTTTGAATTGTTCTTGTGAATATGTCTCTTTATGTGTCACCTTTTGGAAGTGTTATTCTACTCTGCTTGATTTTAATATGCTTTATTGCCATTTGTAATAAAAAAGCTGCTATTGTTCGATGGCTTAACATAGTAAAGCCACATGGAAAATCCAAACAGATGTAAAGAGAAAGTAGGCAGAATAAAACAGAGTCTGTGTAGTTGCTGAGGAAGACAGACACCAAAAAAACTTACTAGTAAACAACTAACCTTGTTGTAATACATAAATTAATAGAAATGAATTAATTTGAAATGTAAGAGTTATGTAAAAATATGCCTAAGCTTTTGGTCAAACAGTGTGGAACTTAATATAGTTTTGTGTAATTACGTTGGGTCTGGGCAGCCAGGAACAAACAATCTATCTCCCATTACAAAATGGTTCCCAACATGGGACTAACTCACATGATAATATACATACTTCGGGTCTGGGTACTTTTGTGCCCACTAAGGGTAAAGGGAAAAGTAACTGAGATCATGCCAGCAACTCAGCACTCCTGCCTGGGCAAGCAGCTGGATCAGGTCTGCTAGGCATAAATAAAAAGGAAATATGGAGGATTCCTACTGCCAACTACAGATATATTTCCAGGCAGCACAGTGCACTGCAAAGCAGATTTAGTTTTACTCTAATAAGAAGGGTTTATGTGCTACACAATACTTCCCAGAGTTTAGGAGTGAGCACAGCTGCTATTCATCAGTCCCAGAGCTGGCAGTAAAGGTACCTCTACCATATTAAAAGACTGAGAGAGTCAGAACCATTATCAAAGGTTTCTGTGACCACACTGCTTACCATTTGAAAATGTTCCTTGTCAAAAAAAAATTCAGACACACAATAAAAAAATTCAGACATAAAAGAAGTCTAAACAAGATAAAATGTGTTTAAAAGCTATATATCATCTTGGGAGAGAGAGAAAAAAAGAGTATAGAGAGTTATAAAAATAGTCTCATAAGAATTAACAAAGACTTTAAAAACAGTAAAAGTAATATGAAAGAGTATAGACAGTCAAAATTAGGTGAGTAAAAAGTATAAGCTACATAAAGATTAAATATACACAGAGAGTTTATACTATGTATGTTACTGTGTCGTCTTTTAATTTTTTAACTATAGATTCTAACAGAGAGATACTTGATCGTGGGGGCTGCTAAACTAAACTGACATGTGTATTTTAAAGGTATCTTGACCTCAAATTTTGAGTCTAAGAATATGTTGCTTTGAAAAAATGTTTCTGCTTTTGTTTCCACAGAGGATTAACACCTATGTATTCCTTCCAGACTTATGTGGTTTGACAGCCCAGTAACTCCCAAAAGGTCTCTGTAAACCTCCAAAAATACTTTGACCAACTAAATCCCCAAAAAACACTTTTAAAAAATACTCCAAAATTCACAAATAATGTTTATAAATGTTCACTTTCATTTAAAGAGGAGTTTGATGTAGAGATGAATACTTTTCTTTGGTATGGATCTTGATTTATTGATGCAAATTAAAGGTCAATTTTGTTATACATACTTCCACTCATTTTATAAGGCATTATGTTAGTGCAGTTCATTTAGAAATGTAATGCATTGTTAAGAAATATAGGTTAATAAATAGTCATCTTTAATTGTCAAACTTGTGGTCACTTTAGTTAGGTATTCTAGATATATAAAGATATATTTCAGATGGACAGGTATTCGTCAAGACTTTCAAAGTCCAGCAGGCTATTTATTTAAAATGTTTTAAGAATTTAGACTTTTCTTGATATTGAGACATGCCTGCTTCTAGCAGCACCAACTACTTCAGAGAGGTTGATGGGTATTGAAAAATCTTGTTATTAAATTTGCTTTCAATGTGACAAGACTACACATTTAGACAAGAAACTGCTCTTGGGTAGACTGCTTCATGGTATACCGAATAAACTGGACATACAGTACTTGCAGAAAAATGACTGCTGAACTTGTCTAAAAAGAGTTGAGGCAATTTTTAAGGGTTCCTGCTTCATGACAGAATCTGCCAGTCTATAAGACACAGAAGAAAGTGATTGACAAACTGCCAATGTAGGCAAAACAGTCTTTGAAACTTCTTGCTTAATGGAAAAGTCTGTCAGATACTATGGGCCTATAGGGTAAAGACAGATGTACCAATGTTACTAAAAAACTTTGGTTGACCATCCAGTCAAGAAGATGTCTCTGCCAATTTTAGAGTTTTGGAAGTTGTGTACAATGTACTTCCTGTTTACTAAGGTAATATTATATCTTTCAGGAGTCTTTTAGGGTGTTAAAAAAGAAATTTATAATTATAAAAGATAGATTAGATATAAAACTTTAGACTCATGAAATAGGATAGATAATATTTTCCTTAATTTATCAAATATAAATGGACTAAATATTATAACTATAATTCTTGCTTGATAACTGCTTCTTGTATGTGTTCTTGCTGTGGTAAAGTTTAAAACTGCCTTTTAATTAGACATAAAAGGGAAAAGGTTATGTGGAATTTCCTTCATTTTCCTGTGAATAATTTTTGTTGCCATTGGTTAATAAAGAAGCTGTTTTTGACCAATAGCTTATCAGAGTAAGGTCAGGCAGAAAATCCAAACAGACTTATAGAAAGAAAGTAGCCTAGTCACATGGATACCATGTAGCTGCTGAAGGATACAGATGCCCAACAACCTTACTGGTAAACCACAAACCTTACTGCAATACATTAATTCAAAGAAATGTGTTAATTTACAATGTACGAGTTAGCTAGAAATTGTATCTAAGTTGTTAGCTAAACAGTGCGGTGATTAATATAGTTACTGTGTAGTTTTCCAGGTTTGGATGTCCAGGAACAAGCAATCTCCCACAACACATTTTAGCTTTGTAAAGACATAATGTGATTGGCTCAATATTTGGTCAAAGTATCAAAATATTGGGCAGTATTTTTGGTTTAAGAGTTGTTTTTAACTTAGTCCTAACTGTCCCTGGAGAGGTGAGTGTCTGAATTCTTGACTTGATGGCCCAGCTCCCTAGATTCCAGAGCCATGAGGCATATCCTGTGCCTCCCTCAATTAGCAGAGCTTCAGAGACCTGGTAGTAGCCTCCCGGCACTTGCAACTGCCCCCCAACACATCGCTGACCAAAGCAGCCTTGGTCCTGAATGCTCCTGAAGTAGTGAGTGTCTGAGTCCCAGATGGATGACCCTGCTCTCCAGTTCCTAGTCTAAGGAGGGGTATCCTGTTCTCCATCACCCCAACAAACAAACTCCAGAGAAACTGGAGAAACCTCCTGAAAACTGCAACCGTTCTCTACTGTATCTATGACCATTAAACACTTTGTCTTGACTCTATCAGGAGTGGAGCCCCCAGAGATAAATCAGTGACTACCAGAGGCACAACCCCACCAGCACAAGGAAGAAGAGTGACCATCTAGTCCAAGGCCCCACCTGCACAAATTGAAGGAAAAGAGACAGACCCCCTGAAGCACAGGCTCAAACTGTACCCCTTGGAGGAAGAGAGGGGTAGATGTCAATGCTAGAATATATTCAGCAACCTAAAAGCAATATGACTGCACCTGAACCTAGTGCTCCTACAAAAGGAAGATATGAACATACTGATCCAGATGGAGCAGAAGAAAATTCCTTGAATATAGCTTTATAAAGATGATAAAAAGCCTTAAAGAGGAAAAAAATCTTAAAGAAATGGAGGAAACAAACAAAAATTGGAAGAAATCAATAAATCTCTTTAAGAAACCACAAAAAACTGTGAAAAAAATCAAACAGGTGAAGCAAATCATTAATGTAGTTAAAGACTTGAAAACTAAAATAGAGACAAAGAAATCCCCAAATTAACTAATTCTGAAAAGGGAAAATCTGGGTAAATAATTTGGAGCTACAGATACCAGCATAACCAACAGTTTTCAAGAGATGGAAAAGAGATTCTCAGAAGTTGCAGATACAGCAGAGGAAATAGATTGATTGACTGATTAAAATGTTTAATTCAACAAATCCTTAACACAAAATGTCAAGAAAATCTAGTACACCATGATAATATCAAACCTAAGAATCATAGATATAGAAGAAGGTGAAAAACTCCAGATCAACAACACAGAAAATATATTCAACAAATCATAGAAGAAAACTCTTCCAACCTAAATATGGATATGTTTATGAAATTTCAAAAAGCTTACAGCATACCAAATAAAATGAAATTAAGTTCCTTTCTCATATAAAAAATAAGAACACTAAACATACTGATTAAAAAAAGAATATTAAAAGCAGCAAAAGAAAAAGACTAAGTAGCACACAAAGGCAAATCTATCAGAATTACATGTGATTTCTCCACAGATTCTCTGAAAGCTGGACGGTCCTGGAAAGATGTCCTCTAGATAAAAGAACCATCGATGTTTATGGTCTATACTCAGCAAATTTTTAATAACAGTAGGTGAAGAAAACAAGCTATTTCATGCCAAAAATGTCTTTAAGCAAAATCTATTCACAAATTCATCCTAGAAGGAAAGCTCCAACCCAAAGATAGCTGTACCCAGAAACACACAAGCAGCAGATAACCTCACACCATTAAATGCCACATAAGAAAAAACACACAAAGATTACCACCAAAAATAACAGGAATTAACAATCACTGGTTATTAAAACCTCTTAATATCAATCAACTCAATTGACCTATAAAAAGATACAGGTTAGCTGAATGGATATAAAAATAGGATCTGTTCTTGTGCTGCATACAAGAAACATACCTCAACCTTAAAGACCTCAAAGTAAAGGGTTGGGTAAAGATTGTCAAATCAAATGGACCTAAGAAAAAAGCAGGTGTAGCTATTCTAATATCTAAGGAAATAGACTTCAAACTGAAATCAATTAAAAGAGATGGAAAATGACACTTTATGCTTACTGCAGGAAAAATCCATAAAAATGAAGTCTCAGTTCTGAACATCTATTCCCCTAATTCAAGAATACCCAGATTGGGAGCACAGTGGTGGGGGTGGTGTGGGGGGAAGGAGATAGGACGAGAAAAAGGAGAGGGGGAGGATGGAGAGAGCTTGGGGGAATGGGATGGTTGAGATGGAGGAAGAGTAGATATGGGAGCAGGGAAGTAAATATCTTAATTAAGGGAGCCATTTTAGGGTTGGCAAGAGACTTGGCTCTAGAGGAGTTCACAGGTGGTCAAGGAGATGTCCCCAGCTTGTTTCTTGGGCAACAGAGGACAGGGTGCCTGAACTTGCCTTATCTCATAGCCACACTGATGAATATCTTACATACCACCACAGAACATTCATATGGCGAAGGATGGACATAGGGACAGAGACCCACATTGGAGCACTGGCCTGAGCTCCCAAGGTCCAAATAGAGAGCAGAAGGAGGGAGAACATGAGCAAGGAAGTCAGGACCGCGAGGGGTGCATCCACCCACGAAGACGATGGGATTGATCCAATGGGAGCTCACCAAGGCCAGCTGGACTGAGACTGAATGAGCATGTGATCAAACCAGACTCTCTGAATGTGGTTGACAATGAGGGCTGACTGAGAAGCCAAGGACAATGGCACTGGGTTTTGATTCTACTGCATGGACTGGCTTTGTGGGAGTCAAGTCTGTTTGGATGCTCAACTTCCCAGACCTGTATGGAGGGGTGAGGACCTTGGACTTCCTACAGTGCAGGGCATCTTGACTGCTCTTAGGACTGGAGAGGTAGGGGGAGGGGGAATGGTGGGAGTGGGAGGAAAATGGAAGGATGGGAGGAGATGGAAATTTTTAATAAATAAAAAATAAAGAAATAAAAATAGAAAAGAATCCCCATGTATATAACAGAAATATTGTTAAAGGATAAATCACACATCAAACCCAACACAATAATAGGGGGAGACATTAATACCCCTCTCTCATCTATGGGCAGGTCTGCTAGACAGAAAATTAATAGAAAAATAAGAGAACCTGCAGATGCCATAACTTAAATAGACTTAACAGATATCTGCAGAACATTTCACCAAAACACAAAAGAATATACCTTCTTCTCTGCACCCATGAAACCTTCTCTGGAATTGAGCACATACTGGGTAAATAGGCGAACATCACCAAACTAAATTGAAAAAGCTCCCTATATCTTATTAGGTCACTATGAATTAAAAATAGCATTCAACAGCACTAATTGCAGAAAGTCTACAAATTCATGGAAATTGAACAATGCTCAATTGATCATCCTTGAGACAAGGAAAAAAGAAAGAATTTAAAGACTTCTTAGCATTCAAGAAAAAAGAATGCACAACATACCAAATCAATGGGAGACTATGAAAGCAATGCTAAGAGAAAAGTTCATAGCACTAAGTGGTCACATAAAGAAAATTGAGAAATCTTACACTAGTCATCAAAGCACTTGAAAACTACAGAAGAAAAAGAAAGAGACTCACCGAGGGGGAACAGATAACAGGAAATAATCAAATTGAGTGCTGAAATGAATCTACAAAATGGAAACAAAGAAAACAATACAACGACTAAATGAAATAATTTGCTGGTTTTTAAGAAAAGCAATAAGATAGACAAACCATTATCCAAACTAACCAAAAGGCAGAGAGAGATTATCAACATTAACAAAATCAAAAATTAAAAGAGAGATCTAGTACATGCAGACTAAACAAGACCCAGTGCCATTAACAATGGCTTCTCAGAAACTCCAACTGCTCTTAGGACTGGAGAGGAAGGAGGGGAGGGAGTTGGGGTGGGGAGAAGAGGGAGTGGGGGAAATGAGAGGGTATGGGAAGGAGGGGAGGAAGTGGAAATTTTATAAACAAATAAATAAATTAAAAAAATAAAAAAATAAAATGTAAAAAAAAAGATAGATCTAACAAGAGACATGGAGGAAATCCAAGAAATCATTAGTGTTTAGTAGGAAGCATCACCTCAGTCCCTAACATTCCTACCCAAAAAAATGTCTAGAATGTTTGGTTTTAAATGTCAACCCAGGCCCTTGGATCCATATATACAAGGAGTCTGGAATGTTTGGTGGGAAATTTCAAAATCACTCCCGTGGGAGTGTCTACAGTTGAGACTCCTCCATGAAAGCCCACCAAATGGTGACCTCCTACCCAGTGAGTGTCAAGACCACTCCCATAGGCTACTTAAACTGTTCCCCATAGAACAAACAGCTGGTATCCCCTTTTTCCTGTTTCTGTTTTTCTGGAGAGGGGGCACCTTGGAGCATTGGCATCCATTAAACCTGGGCTTTTTCTAATTTGGTCTTAGTGTTTTGATTTGAATTATTGCATTGGTGGAGAGGTTTGTCAGGCCAGAAAACTTAACAATTAGGTCATACTTTGATAACCTGTTCAAAAAAATTGAAAAATTAAAATAAACAGACAGTTTTCTGGATAGGAACCACATATCAACATTAAATCAAGAGCACATAAGCAATTTAAATAGACCAATAATTCTAAAGAAAATAGAAAAAGTCATCAAAAGTCTCTAAACAAAAAAAAAAAACAAGCAAACAAACAAAAAGTCCAGGTCCCAATGGTTTCTGTGAAGAATTCTACTTGAACTCCAAAGAAGAGCTCATACCTCTGTTCCTCAAATTGTTCTACACCATAGAAGTAGAAGGAATGTTGCCATACTTTTTATGAGACTATAAATACCCTGAAACCCACACCAAATCAAGAATCATGGAGAATAACAGATCTATCTCCCTCATAAATATTGATACAAAAAATGTTCAATAAAACACTGGCAGACTGAATACAAAACCACATCAAAAATCGCACCCACCTTGATCAAGAGGTCTTCATCCCATAGATACAGGGATGCTTCAACTTATGAAAAACAATCAATGTAATCTACCATATAAATAAACTGAAAGAAATGTTAAAATCTTATTTGATACCAAAAATCCTTCAAAAAAATCCAACACCCATTCATAATAAAGAGATTAGGGATAGAAGGATTGAATTTAAATATAGTGAAAACAATGTGCAATAAGCTAACTTCTAACATCAAATTAAAGAGAGAGAAACTCAAAGTTATTTCCCTAAAATCGGGGAAAAAACAAAGCTAACCAATCTCTCCATATTTAGAAATCACAGTTCTTGAAGTTTTAGCTAGAGCAATAAAACAACAAAAGGAGAACAAAGGGGTTCAAATTGAAAAGGAAGTACTCAAATTTTCATTATTTGTAGATAATATAATGGTATATGTAAGTGTTCTCAAAAATTCTACCAGGAAACTCCCATAACTGATAAACACCTTCAGTAATATAGCAAGATGCAGAATGAATTAGAAAATTCAGTAACACTCCCATATAAAAATGAGAGAAATGCTGAGAAAAAAAATTATAGAAACACCACCCTTTACAATAGCCACAAATAATACAAAATACTTTGGATAATGCTAACCGAAGAAGTGAAAGACCTGTCTGAAAAGAATTTTAAGTCTTTGAAAAAAGAAATTGAGGAAGATATAAGGAAAAGTCAAGATTTCACATGGTTTGTAAAGGTAGGATCAACATAATTAAAATTGCCAAATTGCCGAAAGAAATTTACAGATTCAATGCAATCCCATCAAAATTCCAACACAACTCTTCACAGACCTAAAAGAAAAATACTCAACTTCATGTGGAGTAACTAAAAGCCTAGGATAGCCAAAACAACCCTGTACAAGAAAGAAACTTCAGGAGACATCACCATCTCCTACTCCAGGGACTCCAAGCTATACTATAAAACTATAGTCATAAAAAAGCTTGATATTAGCATAAAAAGATACAAGTAGACCAATGAAATTGAATTGAAGACCCTGATAATAATTCACAAACTTATGAACAACTGATTTTTGACAGAGAATTTAAAATTATACAATTTAAGAAGAAAGCATCTTCAGCAAATGATGTTGGCATAGCTCAATGTTGACATGTAGAAGAATAAGAAGAGATACTTATCTCTTCTCATGCACAGAACTCAAGTCCAAATGTATCAAAGACCTCAAATTAATTACAGCCACACTGAACCTCAAAGAACAGAAAGTTGGAATAAGCCTTGAATGCATGGGCATAGGAGGCCAGTTCCAAAATATAACAATAAGAGCACAGACTCTGAGAGCAACAACAAATAAATGGAACCTTCTGAAACTGAAAAGATTCTCATAAAGAAAAATATGCATGGCAATCTTGCCTAGTTCCACTATCCAGGAAGATAACTCTATGATTTTCTTCAGGTTCACCTTCTTATTTAGCTTCTCTAGGATCACAAATTATAGACTCAAAGACCTTTAACTATGGCTAGAATACATTTATGAGTGAGTACATACCATATTCCTCTTTTTGGGTCTGGGTGACCTCACTCAGTAAAGCATTTTCTATTTCCATCCATTTGCATGCAAAATTCAAGATGTCATTGTTTTTTACCGCTGAGTAAAACTCTAATGTATATATGTTCCACACTTTCTTTAACCATTCCTCTATTGAGGGGCACCTAGGTTGTTTCCAGGTTCTGGCTATTACAAATAATGCAGCTATGAACATAGTTGAACAAATCTTTTGTAGTATGATAGGGCATCTCTTGGGTATATTCCCAAGAGGGGAATTGCTGGGTCCTGAGGGAGGTTGACTCCCAGTTTCCTGAGAAACCGCTACACTGATTTCCACAGTGGCTGCACAAGTTTGCATTCCCACCAACAATGGATGAGTGTTCCCCTCACCCCACATCCTCTCCAGCATAGGCTATCATTGGTGTTTTTGACTTTAGCTATTCTGACAGGTGTAAGATGGCATCTCAAAGTGGTTTTGATTTTCATTTCCCTGATCGCTAAGAAGGTTGAGCACGACCTTAAGTGTCTTCTGGCCATTCGAAGTTCATCTGTTGTGAATTCTCTGTTCAGTTCAGTACCCCATTTTTTAATTGGGCTAATTAGAGTTTTAGTGTCTAGTTTCTTGAGTTCTTTGTATATTTTGGAAATCAGACCTTTGTCTGATGAGGGGTTGGTGAAGATCTCCCAGTCAGAAGGCAGCCTTTTTGTCTTACTCACAGTGTCCTTTGCTTTACAGAAGCTTCTCAGTTTCAGTAGGTCCCATTTATTCATTGATTCTCTTATTGTCTTTGCTACTGGTGTCCTACTTAGGAAGTGGCCTCCTGTGCCTATATCTTGTAGACTACTTCCCACTTTCTCTTCTATCAGGTTCAAAGTGGACAGATTAATGTTGATGTCTTTAATCCATTTGGACTTGAGTTTTGTGCATGGTGATAGATATGGATCTACTTTCATTCTTCTACAGGTTGACATCCATTTATACCAGCACCATTTGTTAAAGATGCTTTCCTTCTTTCATTGTATACCTTTAGCTCCCTTGTCAAAAATTAGGTGTTCATAGGTTTGTGGATTAGTATCCGGGTGTTCTATTCGATTCCATAGGTCGACTTCTCTGTTCTTATGCCAATACCAAGTTGTTTTCAATACTGTAGCTCTGTAATAGAGTTTGAAGTCAGGGTCGGTAATGCCTCCAGAAGTTCCTTTATTGTATAAGATTGCCAGGCAAACTCGGGTGCACGGGGGTGGGGGGTGGGGGGGTGGGAGTAAGGGAAGATGATCAGGGAGAGGGGAGAGGGGGAGGATTGGGGATGGCTTGGGGGAATGGGAGGGAGGAAGGGAGGAAGGATGGTTGGGGGAGCAGGGAGGTTTATATCTCAGCTAAGGGAGCCATTTCAGGGTTTGCAAGAGACTTGATTCTGTAGGGCTTCCCAGTAAAAATTAAATAAAAAATAAAAAAAATGAAAAAAAATTAAAAACAAATAATAATAAAAAAAGAAAACGCTTTACTGAGTCAGGTAAGACAGACCCAAAAAGAGGAATATGGTATGTATTCACTCATAAATGGATTCTAGCCATAATTAAAGGTCTTTGAGCCTATTATTCGTGATCCTAGAGAAGCTGGATAGGAGGGTGAACCTGAAGAAAATTCAGGTAGTTTTCCTCCTGGAGATTGGAAATAGACAAGAGTCCCAGGTAACCTCGGGTGCATGGGGGGGGTAGGAGGGTTGTTGGAAGGGGAGAGGGTTAGAGAGAAGGGAGCAGGGGAGGAATGGGGAATGTTCGGGGGACTGGGAGGGGGGGAGGGAGGAAGGATGAATATGGGATCAGGGAAGAATATATCTCAACTAAGGGAATCAGTTTAGGGTTTACTAGAGACTTGATTATAAATGGGATCCCAGATCCAAGGAGAGATCCCCAGATTGTTCTCTGGACAGAGGAGAGGGTGCCAGAACTGGTCTTGGCCCGTAACCATACTGATGAATATTTTGCTTATCACCATAGATCCTTCATCTGGCGATGGATGGAGATGGAGACGGAGACCCACATTGGAACACTGGACTTAACTCCCTAGGTCCAAAGGAGAAGCAGAAGGAAAGAGAATGTGAGCAAGAAAGGCAAGATCAGAGGGAACCTTCATCTGAGGATGGATGGCGATACAGATGGAGACCCACATTGGAGCACCGGACTGAGTCTTCCAAGGTTCAAATGAGGAGCAGAAGGAGGAAGAACATGAAAAAGGAAATCAGGACTGCGAGGGATGCGATCACCCACTGATACAAGGGGACTGATCTAATGAGAGTTTACCAAGGCCAGTTGGACTGGGACTGAACGAGGACTCAATCCAACCAGATTCTCGGAATGTGTCCGGATTCTCTGAATGTGGCTGGCCCGGAGTCTTTCTGAAAAGCCATTGACAATGACACTGGGACTTGTTTCCTCTGCATATACTGGATTTTTGGGATCCAGTCTGTTTGGATACTCACCTTCCTGGACCTGGAGGGAGGGGGGAGGAGCTTGAACTACCCACAGGGCGGGAGACTCTGACTGCTCTTGGGGATGGAGAGGGAGGAGGGGAGGGAGTGGGGGGAGTGGGAGGGGGTTGGGAGGAGGGGCGGAAATGGAGACTTTTGTATTTTAATAAACTTTGAGAAAAAAAGAAAAATATGCAATCAATAAGAAAAAATGGCAGCCTACAGAATGGGAGAAAATCTTTACCAACCTCGTGTTGGACAGAGAGCTTACTGCTGTAGTCAGAAAGTAGTCTTTAAGTTACCTGCCCACTTGGGCATGGCCACTTTTACTATAAATGCCTATATAAAGCACACAGTTGCGCTCTCTTACAGCTGCAGGATCTGATTGTTGTTTCAAGCAGAGGATTGTGCTCTGTGAGTCTACCCCTAAAGAAATGACCCTTTATTATACTCGATTCTGAGCTAGTGTGGAATTTCTTTTTAGTGTCCACCTTCATCTGATGTTCACATGGATCCATAATTCCACACTTCCCATATGGATAGGCTCAAAGACCTAATCAGTCCACACCCCAGAAAGTCTCCCACCCCTGCCTACTTGGCTTGCTTTTACATACATTTTTGTTGTTGTTGTTGTTGTTGTTTGTAAAACCCTCACCACAGCAGTGCTGAGTGTGCACTGTGTCTTGGAAATTTCCCAAGCTTGCAAACATTTCACACACCTACCACCACTGCCAAGTTCCCTGCAAAGCTTCAGGTTTGTGCTCTGTGCTCCTGAGTTCTGGGCTTATTGCTCCATTTATAGAATTGATTTAATTGGTTTTAATTTGTCAAGCAAAACACATGTCTCAGTGTTTACCCAGCACCAATGCAAGTAACCAAAGCATCTCATATCATTTGTAATAAATATTATTACACCTACAAAAATTTACTGGATCTCATAACAGGGAAATATTTTATTATTAATAAATCAATAAACTTGAAAGTTGTATAATAGCAGACAATATTACCACTGAGAATTTTAGTAATCTTTTGGCTAATATTATAGATTTTATTTTGCAAGACTTATATGGTTATTATGATACATGAATTTATTCAATACTGGGGCTCAGTTTTTTCTTCATATTATATCCTAAAGATAATGATTTGATAACAGAGCCAAGAATGAGACACATTTAGAAATAATACAGTCTTTGTAGACTAGTAATTGATAACAGCATTAATACCATGTAAAATCAAAAGTTACCTGAAAAATTGATGCTATTAAAATGGTAACATTATTTTGACAGACAAAATTGAATCTATGTCAAAGGATATTGTGAGATTATCTGAAAGAATTCATACTGTTGAATTTAACAATCAAAATTTGTTACAATGTTATGATGGGTTAGCAGATAGACTATCTCTCCAGTAAGGCAACCTGTACACTATCCAAATAATGTTCAAGGATGAGATGGTATCTTGAAAGGAAAAATTTCAGACCTTGGAATTACATGTAAGGAATGAGAACCAGAGGCTAGGTGCCTCAATGAAATCACTAGAAATATATACAGGCCAGGAGATTCAGGCTTTATAATAAAGAGCAGTTAAAAAGATTTGAAACAATTGAGGAAGTTATTGGAGATGATGAGCAGAAAAGAAGGAATAAGGACAGGATTTAATACCACCAGTGGCTATAAGAGATGACTTACCCAGGGTTTTAGCTTCTTTTTCTGTAATCTACTCTGACAAAGTATAAAGTTCTTAAGACACAAAGGATCCAAAGAGGTAAATGGATACCTTTAGAAAAGAATGATGTAAAAGAAATTAAGCAAACCATTGTAACTTATGGCTTGCATTCCACATTTGTTAGGGAGTTGGTAAAGACATGGGCTTCTAGCACTAAAGCCATGTCATATGACTGGCTTTGTTAATTTCAGCAGTCTTGGATGAGGGTCCTCAATTGATGTTTAAATGATGTTTCAAAAAAGAGTCAAAAATTTCAGAACAACAGGGAAAAGAAAAAGAACTCAAGACTTCCCAAGATCAAATTCTTGATGAGGGCTCTTATGCTGCCCACAAGGTCAAGCTCCTTATGCGGAACAAATTTTGTCACTATGCCACAAAACAGCCTTAAATGCTTAGGACAGAGCCTTAAATGCTTAGGACAGAATTCAAAAACAAAGAAAACAAATTGAATCATATACCAGAGTTAAACTGGACCAGAGAGAACCCTTTAGTGACTTTTTACAAAGATTAACTAAGGCTATACAAATAGGAGTAACAGACCCAGATGCTAGATGATTACTTATTGAATCTATGACTTTTGATAATGCCAACTTAGAATACCAAATTATACTTGGGTCATTAAAAGTTAGATTAGCACCTAAGGATGAACGTATCCTTCACACAAGGAATATTGAGACATTTAATTATAGTAAAGTTTCTTGGGTAGGAGAAGCAATTCCCAAAGGTATAAGAAGACATCAAAATGGCAAATGTTTTAATTGTGGTAGAACAGAACATCTTAGAAGGGATTGTAGGCAAAGAATTCCTAAAAATAATATCTCCTCTGGGAATGGCAAGAATAGAAGGACTCAGCCTTCAGGTATATGTATAAGGTGTGGCAAAGGCTGCTAGTGGACAAATGAATGAAGATCAACAAAAAAAGAAAAACAGGCAAGGCAACCTGATAACAGCAGGAAACTCATTGGGGGGCCTTTTTCAGGCCTCCAAGCTAAACATGGTCCAGTCATTCCCAGCCACTGTGGAGGACATGTCTCACCAGGAAAATTAAAATACCCAGAGCCCTTTTAAAAGACTTTATTGCTCTGGATAATTGAATTAACAAAGAGAATGAATCAAAATTTTCAATAGGAAATGTATATTTTGGGGACTTCTACAAATGATAAAAGACCAAAGTTAAGAGTGTATAAATGGTATCGTAATTGTGGGTTTGGTAGGCGTGGGTACAAACCTGAGTACCTTTACTCCAGAATATTGGCATCCAAATTGGCCTCTTCAAGAGGCAGATATTCAAATACTAGGATCAAAACCCTAACTCTAGTAAAACAAAACATAAAGTAGGTTGAATGCATAGTACCAGAGGAACAAAGAGGAAGGCTGAGGCCATATATTACTAATTTTGCAGTGATTTTATGAGGTCATGACCTGCTGCAGCAATGGAATAATCATATTAACAGTCCTGCAGTAGCAGAAACTCATAAACCTGGGAAAGATATTATAAGGTACTATACACAAAGTTCACAAGCCTTTGGGGCTATAAAAGAACACAAAGTAAATAGCAAACCTTTACAGGTACCAATTGTCCTACCTTTGAAATGGTTAACTGAAAAGCAAAGATGTGTTAAACAGTGTCTGTAAACAGAAGACAAGATGCAGACTTTAGAACAGCTAGTACAAGAGCAACTAGATTCTCACTATATTGAAGAATCAACAAGCCATTGGAATCCTTCACTATCAGCTGTAAAAAAGAAATCTGGTGAATGGTGACAGATCTAGGAGCTTTCAACAAGGTAATTCATCCTATGGGCCCTCTGCAATCTGAAATTTCTTTGCCTTCTCTATTACTTCTCTCTTATTCCATTTTTTAGTTTATTATTTTTATAATAAAAGTCTCTTATAGTTATTGATTTAAATGATTGCTTCTTAATTATACCTTTACAAGAATAGAAGAGAGAAAAATTTTCTTCACTGTACCTACTTATAATAATTTTTAACCTACTAGAAGATATCATTGGACCGTGCCTCTACAGGAAATGCTCAACAGTTCCACCCTATTCCAGTACTTTGTAAGTCAGCCACTGGAAATAATATGTTAAAAAAATTCTAAATCTATAATTTACTCTTACATGGATGACATTTTGTTATCTAATTCAAACATAGGTATTTTAGAAAGAATGTTTGAAGAAGTAAAATAAGAAGTGTTGCCAAAATGAGTATTACAAACTGCTCCTGAAAAAATACAGAGAGAATATTTTGTCAGCTACCTAGGTTATAAAATAGGTTTACAGAAAATTAGAAGACAAAAGGCACAAATTAGCAGAGACTGGTTGTGGAATCTTGATGACTTTTAAAGATTGTTTGTACGACTGACTGTATAGATAACACCCGATCTAATAATTCATTTAAACAAAACCTTAGATGGTAATAAACTTGAATAACCTCAGAGAATTAACAGCTTAAGCAAAAAAGGAATTGACAATTGTTGAGGAAAAATTACACAAGGCACATACAGAGGGGTAAATCCAAATCTTAATTTTATTCTAGTCATATTGTCTTCCTGAATTTCTCCTATAGGAATTTTAATGTAAATGGAAGATACTATGTTAGAATGGATCTTTTTACTACATAAACCAAGAAAAAAATTAAAAACTTTTGTGGAAAATGTTTGTGAATTAATTATAAAGGAAAATTGAGACTTTGTCAACTCTATACTGTGCAAATATATCATGAAAGTCAGCTAACAAATCAGTATATTTAAATAAGGTGAGAAAGCCCTTATAATTCTGTCCAAAAGGCAGAATTATATGCTCTTCTTATGGTACTAAGGGATTTTAAATAACCTCTTTATGTAGTTACTGATTCACAATAGGCAGAAAGAGTTGTCTTGCATATTGAAACTGCTGAATTTATACCAGACAATAAATAATTGACTTCAATACTAATACAGGTTCAAGGTATAACCAGGAATAGGTTCTGGCCCATATTCATAACACATATCTGATCCCATACTGGTTGCCAGGTTCTCTAGCACAAGGAAATGCAGAAATTGATCAATTATTTATTGGAAATATATTGAAGGCCTCAGAATTCCATAAGATATTTCATGAAAATAGCAAAGGTTTAAATAGGTGTTCTACTTGCTCTTTCACCAAAAAAAAAAAACCTACTCCCTGCAGGAATTAACCCAAATGATGTCATTCTTGTTCTTTCTATAATCAAACACCATTGCCTTCAAGAACTACTGAAGGTTACTCAAAGGAATTAAATCTGGTATATTTATTTATTCCACTTTGCAGAATTTGAAAAATTAAAATTTTTACACCACACAATTGACATTTATTTAGGTTTTCAATGGCAACTGCAACTGCCTTGAGCTTAGAAATGACTGATTCAGTAATCACACATTTATTAGAAGTTATGGCCATCATGAATATATCTGCACATATAAAGACATTGTCTAGCATATGACTTTAAGAAAATATGGCAAATTTGCTTATTATAATATTAAGCACATTATAGGTATATCACACAAACCTACAGATCAGACAGTTATATGAAGGTCAAATTAAATAAAGAATATGTTAAACAAACAGAAAGGGGTGCAAATACTCCAGAAATAGATTACAAAATGCTTATTAACTTTGAATATTTTTAATGCTAATAAGAAAGGAAAAACAGAAGCAGAGAGATATTGGATAATAGAAAATTCTTATGAGTTAAATCAGCCAGTATATTTCAAGAATGTGTTGACATTACAATGTTAGCCAGGAGATGTGCTAACTTGGGCAAGGGATTTTGCTCTTGTTTCAATAGGAGAAGAATAGTTATGGATACCATCAGAATTAACAAAGATTCTGTTTGAAAAAGAGAAATATCCTGAGAAAGAGAAATGTCAACTCATGCACATAGCTAGTAAGGAAGTCTCTTAAGGTTTGGGGAAGGGTTCTGTTCTTTTCTTTGCAGGAAAAGAATCATCTTCAAATAGTCAAGACTCTGGTCATCTAGATGCCTAAAGAGGATAAGATAATTATCCATATAGAATTTTTAAGCAAAAAGAATTATTACTAATGAGGACAGGTCATCTGAGAGTAAGAATCTCTGAATATTAATTAGAATAAAAGTCATGACTCACTTAAAATTCAAAGTTGCCATTTGTGTTGGACAATAGTTTTGTCCTTTTCTAAATCCAAAGATGTTATTAAAAGAAAAATTCAGAGCTTTGTCTCATGTCAGGAGGAGTCTAGTATGAACCTGAAAGAAGAAAGAATTTAGAAAAAATCAACTTTTCTCCACACCTGTTTTTATTCCTATCATACCTTTAATTGAAAATTTGTTTATATAATGTTTAAATGTACCACAATGAACAAGAACTTTTCTAGAGTAATCTTTGTAGTTTTCAGGAAGAAGTTGGGGCCCCTAAAAAACAGCTCCTTCTCGTTGATATGATATGATACTGATAATACTACTATAAGACTTGTTTTGGGTACCAGTTGCTCAAGATGGTGCCAAATTTGTTAGCTGAAATGGTACAAATTTTACAACATTCTGGCAACAATAGTAACAGTAACCTCAGAAAAAACCCTACCGAACACTCAGAGACTATTTGTAATTATACCAGACAGTAATTGTGAAACTTAACCATGATTTTACTTTCACAGAATTCCATAAAAAAAAAAACAAGTCCCCCACGACAGCTGGAAGTAATTCTAGAAGATGCCACTCCCTCTCCCAACAAAGTTTATCTTCAGGGTTGGGAAATCATTTAGTGGTTGATTTTAACTTTTATACAGTTGCGGGTTGGGGGAGAAGTTTGTAAGCTCAGGGATCTCTAAAAAATGTATGGAATAATAGATTAGTGTGGTCTTACACTAGTAATAATAGTAAATAATAGAGTGACTACTTGTGAGGTATTTGTTTATTGGCAATTTACATTGGTATAGATTCTTGTATATTGATACAAATTTAAATTATAATGAATATGCACCTGTATTTGTCTACAATATTTGTATACCTAGGCAAAGTTATTTTCTCATATTGTATGCATTCATACTTTCACCTCAACTTAAGTCATTTTGTATATTGTTACAATTTTAGGATATATTTACTATATCACAATTGCAATATAAATGTCTACCTCTGATCAAGATACTTATAACTTCTTTACATTTTGAGGTCATTATTCGCATTTGTTGCACAGTTGTTTAAAGATTGTTTAATATTCTAGAATGAAGTCTTAATATTTAAGTTATACAGGTATTAAGAATTATTGGTCAATAATCTTCAATGTTTGTCACACTTATAAATAGACTAATCAGGTTCTTTTGATAGATAGAGATTATATTCTGCATAGATCAGTAATCTTCAACCACTTCAGAGAACTGTATAATATGACATTTAAGTAACTTAGGTTTCTGTTGAAGTGAGACATGGTTGCTCCTGGAACTACCGATGTATTCCTGAGAGAATTTTGAGCACCAAAGACATTCCCCTTAGAGCTTGTTTTATTCTTGGCAAAACTGACTTTTGTTCAAGGAACTGCCCATGTATTGACAACTGACAAAATGCACGATGCCTGGACAGGACAAGTAGGATACAATAAAAGGAAATGTCAAATCTTGTCAAGAAAGTGCAAGGTGGTTTTGAAAAATTTCCTGCCACTGAAAATAATCCGTGGGATACACAAGGCATTAGATAAAGTTGGTTGTTCCAACATTGCAAATGAGACTTTGGGTGATTGCCCAAGTAGCCAGTTGTCTCTGTCATTTGTTGCACATTTTGGAAGTTGCTTGATTGTACTTACTCTTTACTGAAGTGATATTATTTCCCCTTCTCAGTTGATTTTTGGGGCTGAAGACTAGACAGTTGTAGTCACTTTCCTCTCATGACTTGGTCATGTTATTTACATTAATAGACATAAACTCCTTAGGATAGGATAATTATTGAGACATTTATCATGTTTTTTGCTTGATATTGTTTATGCTGACTGTAGTTCTAACTTTTATACCTGCTACTTGTTCTTATTGTATATAATTTTGTATTATGTTTAGAGCTCTTATTTAAACAAAAGAGGGCGGTGCTGTAGAAATTCCTGCAACAAGTAGCATTTAAGTTATCTGCCCACTTGGATGTGGCCTCTTATGGTATAAATGATGAAGAAAAGCACGAGTTCTCCCTCTCTTCTGGCTGTAGTATTTGGTTGCTGTTCCAATTCAAGCAGAGAACTGTAATCTGAGAGTCTACACCTAAATTAATAACCTTTTATTATTTACAATTCTGTGCTAGTGTGGGATTTCTTTTTAGCATCCTTCTTCAGCTGATCTCCAAAGTATATAAAAACTCAAGAATTTAGACAATAAATACTAAATAATCAGATTAAAAATAGGGTACAGATCTAAAAAGAGAATTTTCAACAGAAGATTCTAAATGGCAAAAAAACCCACACACACACTTAAGAAATTGCTCAACATCTTTAACTATCAGGGAAAAGAAAAGAAATGACAATGAGATAACATCTTATATAATTTAGAATGGTAAAGTGCATAATATAAATGATAGCTTATGCTGGAGAGGTTGTAAAGTAAAGGGAACACTTCTCTTTTGCTTATGGGAGTGCAAGCTTGTACGGACACTTTGGAAATCCATATGGCATTTGCTCAGAAAACTGAGAATCAATCTCCCTCAAGCCCTGTCAATACCGTTCTCATACATATATGTAATATGTCACTTTTATGCATATATACAATAGACATATAAGTATATATGCTATGGTTTCCAGTTTAATATTTCTATGGTATTCTCAATTTTGTGAACAAGTAAATATATGACTCTTCTTAATTCTCTTGTCTTTTTTCCTTTTGTTTCTCTAATTCTGATGTAATCTGTTTTACTACATCATATTACGTCTGTTATGATCACTTAAAATTCTGTTCACAGTCTAAGGAAAGACATAAAGAGAATGAATTTGAATGTGAGGGATGTAGGGAAGAACTGGATGAAAAAGAGAAGAAACCATAATAAAGATACATTATGTGACAAAAATATCTACTTTTTATAAAAGAAGAAAGAAAGAGAAATTCAATAAACTCCAAGAATTAGTGGTTTTAATTACATAAAACAAAATTTAGCCAAATTTATATTGGAAATACATTTCTTATTACAAGATTGTCAGATGTGGATATTTACATTCATTTAATATTGTATCACAACTTGTTTTAAAGGGTCAGTTGATTCACATTTTGTCTTCTTTACTGAGGATAACAATGATAATCTCTTTTAGGTGGAATGGAGTTGAAGGTGACAGTGTATCAAAGTGTGAGGACTATATCGGATATATACCAAGTAACCAACAAATAAAATAAATTATTCTTTTAAATGAATATACAATTTTTCCTAGTCCTACAACAGCTCCCTCAATCAAGAAAGCTCTTTTCTTGATCTCCCTCTCTTTCATTCCCTCTTCTCAACCTTCCCATTCCCACATGTTATCCTCCCTTTTTACACATCCTTCTCACACCCCACACACTACCATTTTACTCGGAGATCTTGTCTAATTTTCCTTTTCAGAGGTTTTCATGATTTTCTCTCTTAGGGTTATCCTTGTTACCTATATTATCTGGGGTCTTTAACTATGGGCTGGTTATCCTTTGCTTTATATCTAATATCCACTTATAAGTAAGTTCATATCATGATTATCTTTCAGGGTTGCCTCACTGAGGATGTGTTTTTTTTTTCTAGTGTCATGCATTTGTATTTAAATTTCAAGATGTCACTGGTAATTCAATCACTGAATTGTAATCCATTTTGTAAATGTACCGAATTTTCTTTATCCATTCTTCAGTAGAGGGACATCTAGGTTGTTTACAAGTTCTGGCTATTAAAAATAATATTGCTATAAAAAACAGCTGAGCAAATATGTTTATGATATGAATTTGCATTTTTTGGGTATTTGCCCAAGTGTGATATTGCTGTGTCTTGAGGTCAATTGATTCCCAATTTTCTGAGAAACTGCCACACTAAATTCCAAGTAGCTGTATAAGTTTTTAATCCTCCCACCCAGCAATGAAGAAATATGTCCCTTATTCCACATCCTCTCCAGCCTAAATTATCTTTGCTGTTTTTTATCTTAACCCTTATGATTGGTGTACAATGGTATCTCCGAGTCGTTCTGATTTGCAGTTCCCTGATAGCTAAGGGAAATTCTCAAGAATCTACAAGAATGTCCCCAGCTAAGAATTTAAGAAATAGTGTAGAGGGTGTCTGAACTGGCCATCCCAAGTAATCAGACTGATGACTACCTTAATTGTCATTGTTGAGACTTTGTCCAGCAACTGATGGAAACAGATGCAAAGATCCATAGGCAAACACTTCACTGAGCTTACAGAGAACAGTCAAAGAGAGGGAGGAGTGATAATATGAGCAAAGGGGTCACGGCCATAATGGGGATACTCACAGAAAGCGATGACCTGAGCTAGTTATATCTCACTGACTTTGGACTGATAATAGGGGAACCTGTATAGGTCCAATTAAGTTCACTTAATGTAGTTGACAGTTGTGTGGTTTGAGCATTCTGTGGTACCACTTGCAGTGTTATCAGGATTTACTCCTTGTGTTTGGACTGGTGTTTTGGAACCCATTGTTTTGAAGTGATACCTTGCTCAGCCTAGATATGAGGGAGGGCCTAAACCCTGCCTTAAAGTGATGTTTCAGACTATGTTGATTCCAATTGGAAAGCTGTACCATCTTTGGGATGGGGAAAATGTGGGAGGAAAGGGAGGAAGAGAAAGAGTAAGAACTTGAACAAGTATGTAAAATAATAAAAGATAGTTTTTATAAAATAAATTTAATAAAAAAGAATAAAAATGCAAACCATTTGACAAATCAGAAAAAAATATACACAAGTAAAATCTCCATCTCATAACTTAAATTTTATATGAAGTGAGAAATGAAAATTTTACTTTCTTTTTTCTCATTCTTCCTTTATTTTAACTGATTATGTCCTCAAAAAATATTAAAGCCATATTATTAGCTATCTCTCCCTTTTTCTTCTGAGAAGGTCTAAATGTTCAATATTTATACCTATCACTCTTTCTTTACATTTTGTCTTTTATAGTCTTATACTGCCTGTAGGAAAGTATTAACACAGAAATCTCACTCTTGTACATAATCTTTGGATGCTCTAAAGTTTGCAGTGTGCCAAGTGTTATCAAACATGCAAAGGGCTGGCAA
This sequence comes from Myodes glareolus, assembly GCF_982192425.1. Classification (NCBI taxonomy): domain Eukaryota; kingdom Metazoa; phylum Chordata; class Mammalia; order Rodentia; family Cricetidae; genus Myodes; species Myodes glareolus. The sequence goes on along the minus strand of NC_142031.1, from coordinate 77,759,397 downwards.
CTTAAAACATTTGCTCTATGACCCCTATAAAAAGTCTTTTCTAGTCAAAATTTTTATTCTTGTCTGTTGAATGCATATTTTTAGTATTTAACCTTATTCATATGTCCTTGCATATTTCTAATTAATTCATATTAATTTACCACTACAGAAAGTTTAAACCTTTTCTGCTTGCAAAAATAATGTTCCATTATGAAATACTTATTATTGGTTGTAAGTGTGTGGATTTTATACTTTGTAAAATTATAAGAAGAAAATAGCTTTATGTAATATATTCTTTTTTCAGGAATAAATAAAAAGTTAGGACAGCCTGCAAAATTTAAAATGAGCAACAATAATACAGTAATCACCCCTTAGAAACTAATGTAAATTAAAGTTTACTTCAGTAATTGTTAGAAATTCTACAACAATTCCAAGGCAAAGTTATTTAATTTTTATTTTTTGAAACTCAATATGGCAATGTTTAAAGTAAAATAATATAGCAAAAAAAATTGAAAGGCACAGAATCTACATGCCATGTAATGATTGTAGAGGATATTAAAAGTTCTATAATTTTTTTAACTTTTAAGCATGGTATTCCATGGAATATATAAGAATTAGTAACTATTATCTATCTTCTCAAAAAAAGTTCTCCTACTATCTACTTATTGGCAATCTGGATGTGTATATATGGCCCCTTTAAGCATTCTTGATATTCTGAATCAAGATCCTTAAGGCTTTATGAAAAAAGGAACATATACAATTACCTTGTTAGCAGGTCAATTTCCTGTTTCTTTAATGGATGGTAATGTACAACTAATAAAATATCTTATAATAAAATCATTTATGATTTATTATCAGCAAAATTTCATCTGTATGGCCAGTGTATAAATCTCTATATCTAGTAGTGAAAATTTCTTAGACACACACAGAGACACTTATAAACACACACATGAAGAAAGGAGGAACACCAATGAACAAAATTTTTTACACAAAAAGAGGACAGTAAATGAAACAGTTTAATTAGTGCTTTTGTGTGTGAGATAGAGAGAGAAAGAGACAGAGAGTGGACAATCTCTGCTTCACCAATTTATGCAATTATTTGAACTCTAGTATATATAGTAGATGCCTTATCAAAGAACATAAAAGGAAAACACTAAAGAAGGGACTAAGCAGATAACATCATTCACTGCACAAATCAGACTACTGAATTCAATCTCTACAAATGACATGAAAATAGAGGGAAACCAGTTCTATAATTTCTTCTTCTTTATGAATTCTGTGATATGTCCCTCTTCCATATCATTTGTACACAAGAATAATAAACAACTAAAAGGTATAAAATAAAAGTGAAAGAAGACTCAGAGAAATTGCTTGTGTGAATTGTAAAAAGCTGCATTGAAGGACTTAAAAACGAGGCACAACAATGAACAAGCTTAAAATAATTTTGACACTTAGAGAGTATTTGATACTAGATAATATATAAAATTATGTTAAAATCTGGAACTTGATACTTGGTCCTCTTTATTTTCTTATTGAAAAACTCCATATTACATTCACTTAATAAAATGTGTCTGGAAAGCCTACTCTGTTATTGTGTGTGCTGTGTAGTATAAAGATTGACTATCAAACTGATGGGTAATCAAATTTGAAATGAACTTAAGAACATAATTAAATAGTTAGAGGCTTTAATTCAAACTAGATAAATTAAAATTCATATTTTCAATGTGGAAAGCACTTCATATTCTCTAAATTTATAAAATAAGCAGAGATTGTTCATTGAATAACACAAAATATACACAAAGACACTAAAAGAAGTGAATTCAGCCCTGAAGATTATCAATTCAAATGTAAATTTGACAGAGAAAATTCTATTAGAACATTTAATTATTTTTAAATGTAAAATATGTTTTGCTTAGCTTTCCCACATAAACTACTGCTCTAAGTTAATAGATTATCTTAAATTTACTCATTGTTATTGATGAATATGAACCTTAATGTGAGCTAGGTAAATGTTTCCTAAATTGACTCATTTATCATTTCAGTATTTCCTGCTGTGTTATAAATCTTCATTGTTTCAGGTTTTTGTTTTTGATTTTTTTCTTATTCAAGCAGCATTTATTTTTTTAGAAAAATGTTTTCCTCATTTATTCTTTTAGCTTATGTAATAAGAAATCATAAATATTGTATTTTTATTTGTGAATCAATAAGGCATATTTTCAAAACTTATTAAATATATTATACTAAAATCTTAGTTTTAATAAATTCCTCAATACGCACTTAGATGTTTTCCTTTACAAAATGAGAATATTGTCTTTCTTCATATTTCTATAAAGGACTGCACAATAAAATAAAAAGCCGAACATCAAAGTGAATTGTTATATCTATGAGGGTAAAAGATGTTGTATATCACATGTCTTCTAATTATTCTAATTATTAGAAACATTTTCAGTTAGATGTAAGTCTTTATGTGTTTATGATTTGGGATTCCCTTACTATATTCAGTGAATACTATTGACCTGATAAGAGCTAGGTCAGAAAAACTGAACTGAATGCTGGGGAAAATGGAAGAGTTGGGGAGAAGCCATGTATTCTCACCAGAGACAGATGCCAGAATTTTACCTGATAAGCCACAGCCTCATGGCGATACACAGATTAATACAATGGGTTAAATTAATATGGAAGTGCTGTTGCAATTCCTACCACCAGTTGCATTTAAGTTGCTCACCCACAGTGGTGTGGTCTCTTATACTATTTATGCCAATGTAAAGCATGTGTCTGGCCGCTTTTCCAGCTGTGGGATTTGTTTGCTGTTCACCATTACGGCAGACAATTGTAATCTGTGAATCTACCCAAAATAAATAACCCTCTATTATATTCAATTCTGAGTTAGCGTGGGATTTCTTTTAAACTTCCTTCTTTAACTGGCACCCTACATTAATTTGAATTCCACTCTTACTGGGTGGATGGTCTAAAGGCCTAACTAGTTCACAATCCAAAAATACTCCCAACCTGGTCCTCTTGACTTGCTTTTTCCTAAGCAGTTTTTGTAAAAAAACCCACCATAACAGAGCTAACTGCATATGACAACATGTAAATTTCTCAATTTCCAGAACATCTTCAATCCCATTGCTGCGTACCTTGCAGTTGACTTGTGCAGCTTCTGATCTGTGCCCCCTGCCCATGAGTTCTGGGATTCTTGTTAGGTGTATGGAATTGAATTAATTGCTTTTAGTTTGTTAAGCAAATCATATTTCTCAATATTTTCTCAGTACCAAGGTGAGAAATGAAAGCAGCTCAGGAATGTTTATGTCGCCATAAGATGCATCACTGCTATTCACGATTCTGCAACCATAACATCTGTTGGACAATAAAGATTATTACACCTAAAACAATTTACTGGGTACCATAACAGTTAATTAATAAATCATAATGGCAGATTGCATTAACATTAGGACTTTTAGTAACATTTTTGCAAATACTATGTATTATATTTTGCAAGGCTTATCTGTTTATGGTGATAAATTCATTTATTGACAATTGGGACTCAATTTTTTCTTCATATTATATCCTGAAGAAAATGGTTTGATAACAGAGCCTTAAATCAGGCACTTTAAAAAATGATAGTCTTTACAGATTAATAATGAACAGCTAGCTGACAGGATTAATTCCATCAAAAATCAAAAGTCACCTGGAAAAAAATATAACATTGAAAAGGGTAACATAATTTAACAGACAAAATTGAATCCATGTTTAAGGTTACTAAAAAAGAATCTGAAAGAATTTATCCTTTTGAATTTAACAATCAAAATTGGTTAAAAACTTATGATAGGTAAGCAGGTAGAATATCTCTTCAGGATAGCAATCTGCATGCTATCCAAATGATGTCTAAGGATGAGGTATTATCTTTAAAGAAAAAACTTCAGATCTTGGAATCACATGTAAAAGATGAGCATCAGAAACCATGTATCTCAATGAAATCACTATAAATATATGCAGTCCAGGAGATTCAGGCTTAACAAAGGCAAGAGTAAAACGATTTGAAATGATTGAGGAAATTATTAGAGAGGATGAACAGAGAAAGAAGGCAAAAGGACAGAATAAGGATCACCAGTACCTGTCAGAGATGACTTACCCAGGGTATTAGCTTCCTACCCTGTAATCTACTCTGTCAAAATATCAAGTTCTAAAGGCACAAAAGGATCAAAATAAGGTAGACAGATACCTACGGGAATGAGTAATCTAAGAGAAAATAAGCAAACTGTCATAACTTATGGCTTTCATTCTGCATGTGTTTGGGAGATGATAAAGACAAGGACTTCTAGCACTAAGGCAACACACCATGACTGGCTACAGTTTGTTTCAGCAGTCTTGGATGATGGGTCCCAGCTGACATTTCAATGTTATTTCAGGAAAGAAGCTAAAATTTTAAAAGCTAAAAATTTTAAATTTAAAATTTAAAAGGGAAAAGCAAAAGGACTTGTTACTTCCCAAGATCTAATTCTTGGTGAGGGCACTTATGCTGACCCACAGGTTCAAGTTCTTTATACTGAACAAATCTTGTCCATATGCCACAGAGCAACCTTAAATGCTTGGGACAGGATTCAAGAACTATGAAAATGAATTGAATCATATACCAGGGTTAAACAGGGCCAGAGAGAACCCTTTAGTGACATTTTACAAAGATTTATTAAGGCTGCACAAATAAGAGTAACAGAACCAGATGCTAGACAAGTACTTATTATATTTTTGGCTTTCGAAAATGCCAACTTAGAATATGAAAAGATACTTGGGACTCTAAAGGTTAGATCAGCACCTATGGATGAATGGATTCTGCATACAATGAAAATTGGGCCATTTGATCATAATGCTGAGTCTTGGGTAAGAGAAACAATTTCCAAAGAATGAGGAAACATCAAAATGCCAAGTGTTTAAACTATGGTAGAACAGAACATCGGAGAAGGGATTCTAGACAAGAAATTTCTAGGAATAATAGCTCCTTGGGAATGGCAAGAATCGGAAGACTTAGCCTTCAGGTATATGTAGAAGGTATGGCAAGGACTGACATTTTACTAATGAATGCAGATAAACAAATATAAACAAGGCTATGGAAAACAATCAGGAAATTCCTTGAGGGGTCACTAACAGGCCCCCAACCTAAAAGTGGTCCAGTCATTCCCAGTCACTGTGGAGAACATGCCTCAGCAGGAAAATTAAAATATCCAGAGCATTCTGTAAAAGACTATACTGTTCTGGATGATAAAATAAACATGAAGTATAAATCAAAATTTCTGATAGGACATAGGAAATGTGTATTCTGGGAGATTTCTATAAAAGATCAAACACCTTAGCTAAGAGTGTGTATAAATGGTATTGTAATTGTGGGTTTGATAGACACAGATGCGGACATGAGTATCATTACTCCAGAAGCTTGGAATTCTGCTGCATATGTTGTTAAAAAATGAAATCTAGTAAATGGAGAATGATGTCAGATCTAAGAGATGTCAATAAGGCAATTCAACTTATGGGCCCTCTACAACCTGAAATTTCTATAACTTCTTTATTACCAAAGAAGATGAGCTCTTATAATAATTGATTTGAAATATTGCTTCTTCACTATACCTTTACAAGAAAAGGATTAGAGAAAATTTCCACTCACAGTGCTTACTTAAAATAATTCTCAGACTATTAGGAGTCCATCAATGGACCATCCTCACACAGAGAATGAGCAATAGCCCCACCCTAAGCCAATACATTGTCACTCAGCCATTGGAAATAATTCATAAGCAATTTTCTAAGGCTATACTCAATCATTAAATGGATGACAGTTTGTTGTCTGATTCAAATGCAGATACTTTCAAAAGAATATTTGAAGACATAAAGAAAGTTTGTAATAAATGGGTATTACAGTTTGCTCCTGAAAAAAATACAGACAGGATAGTCTGTTAATTACTTAGGTTATAAATTATATTTACAAAAAGTTAGAACACAAAAGGCACAAATTAGGAGAGACCAATTGTGGACTCTTAATGACTTCCAAAGTTTCTTATAAAACATTTCCAGTCTATGATCAGCTATTGGGATAACACCTGATATAATAATTCATTTAAACAAAACTTTAGATGGTGGAAAAGACTTGAATAGTCCCAGAGAATTGACAGCATATGCAAAAAAGGAATTGACAATTTTTGAGAAGAAATTACGGGGAGGCACATGTGGATAGGGTGAATCCAAATCTTAATTATATTCTAGTCATATTGTCTTCCAGAATTGCTCCTATAGGAATTTTAATACAAAGTGATGATATTATCTTAGAATGGATATGTTTAACACATAAACCATGTAAAAATTTAAATTAAAATAATATATGAAAAAGTATCTGAATTAATTATAAAATGTAAATTGAGATCTTGCCAATTAGCTGGTATAGAACCAGCAGAGATTATTCTGACCTTTGCTACTGATAAAATAAAAAAGTTATAAAAATACAATGAACCATTACAAAGACATTGTGCTAATTTTTGGGAAGAAATTAATACCAATTATCTCAAAAGTGATAAACTTAACTTTATAAAGGAAACTTCTTGGATTCTTCCCTGAATTATACATTATCCTCTAATAACTGGAGCTGTAACAATTAAATCAGGAAAGGCAGGTAACAAATCAGAAGAATTAAGTATAGTGAAACAAAGGTCTTATTCTGTACCGAAGGCAAAATTGTATGTCATTCTCATAGTGCTAATTGATTTTACAAAACCTCTATATATAGTTACTGATTCTCAATATGCAGAAAGGGATGTTTTGTGTATTGTAACTGTTGAATTTATACCAGATGATACTGAATTGACTTTATTATTCATACAGGTTCAAGATATAATTAGGAATAGGCTTTGTCCCATATACATGAAATACATCAAATCCCATATAGGTCTGTCATGTCCTTTAGCAAAAGGTAATGGGCAAATTGATTAATTACTGATTGGAAATGTGTTTGAGACCTCATAATTCCATAAGAAACATCATGTCAATAGCAAAGTTTTAAAGAAAGAGTTTTATATTACATTGCAACAAGCTAAGGAGATTTTAAACAGATGTCCTACTTACTCTTTTCATAAATAAACATTACTACCTGCAGGGACTAACCCAAAGGGTACTGAAAAGAATAAAATATGTTCCATTTTGCAGAATTTGGAAAATTCAAATATGTACACCACACCCTGACACTTATTCAGGTTTTCAATGGGCAACTGCTTTGAACTCAGAAAAGGCTGATTCAGTATTCTCACATTTATTAGAAGTTATTGTCATCATCAGTATACCTGCACAAGTAAAGACAGATAATGTTCCAGCATATGTCTCTAAGAAAATGAAACATTTTTTTGCTTATTATAATATAAAGCACATTATAGGTATACCACAGAATAATACTACAGGTCAGACAGTTGTAAAAAGATCAAATTAAACTATAAAGAATATGTTAAAAATATGTTTAAAAAGGGACAGAAAGAAACCCCAGAAATGATTACATAATGCTTTATAAACCTTGAATTTTCTAATAAGAATGGGGTAACAGCATCAGAGAGATGTTGGATAATTGAAAGTCTTCTGAATGAAATTATCCAGTATATTTCAATGATGTGTTGACCTCACAATGGAAGCCAGTAGATGTGTTATATTAGGGAAGGGGTTGCTCTCTTGTTTTAACAAGAGAAGAAAAATTATGGATATTATGAATATTAATAAATATTCAGTTTGTAAAAGAGAAACCTCTTGAGAAAGAGAAATGACATCATATCCACAGGGGTGACAAACACACAGGTGGTAAGTAAAGCTCATAAGGGTAGGGACAGGGTTCTGCTCTTGTCTTTGCAGGAAAATACATATCTTCAAGAATTCAAGAGACCATGTTTGTTTGGATAATGACAGAAGGAAAACTAACTATCCAATAAAGATCCTCAAGATAAAGGAATATGACTTGTAAGGACAGGGATTATAACATGCATGTAAATATACACATAATTACATACACACATACGTATGAATACATGGAGCCTGCTTTGGAGTCGGCCAACAGCTCTGTCCTTCTCTAAATCCAAGTATGTGGTTAAAAGAAAAATTCAGAGTTTCTGTCTCATGTCAAGAGCTATCAATATAGTACAGAAAGAAGAAAGAATTTAGAAAAATATTTACTTTCTTCATACCTATTTTTATCTCTATTTTACCTTCCATTGAACATATATGTGTGTACATGTTTATATAAATAATGTTTCAATTTTCCATAATAATCAATGAATTTCCCTGCTGTAATCTTTGAAGTTCCCAGAAAGAAGATGGGGACCCACAACAACAACTCCACCTGGTTGATATGATGTTATGATGCGGATAATGCTACTATAAGAACTGGTTTTGTGTACCAGTTGATCAAGCTGGTTTCAACTTGGTTAGCTGAAAGGATGCACATTTTTTTACACTGAACCCCAAACTGGAACCACAGAAAAATCCTATCAAATACTCAGAGACTATTTACAATTTTACCAAACAGTAATCTTAGAACTTAACCACCTTTTGACTTTCACAGTATCTCATAGAAAGTACATCACCTGCATGACATCTGGAAGTAATTCTGGAAGACTATGGCCCCTCTTTCAACCAAGTTTGTCCTCAGGGTTAGGAACATCATTTAGGGTTTGATTAAAATTGGTATAGGGTTGGGGATTGAGAGGGAAATTATGTAGGCTCGGGGATCTCTTGAAGAAAAAGGGAGAAATTGGATGGGATTATAGATTAGTGTGATCTTTTTCACACTAATAATAATAGTAATAATTTTTTCACACTAATAATAATAGGAGTAATAATAGTGAATATTTGTGAACTCTTATTTATTGGCTATTTATATTGGTATATCTTGTATATACCTGAATTATACAGACTATGTTCCTATTTTTGTCTACAATATTTGTATATCTAGGCAAAGTTATTTTGTCATATTGTACATGCATGCTTCTACCTCTGCTTAAAACATTTTTGTATATTCATACTATTTTAGGATATATTTATTATATTGTATTATACATTTCTACCCTGATCAAGATACATATATGTTTTTTACATTTTGAGGTAATAGTCCTCATTTGCTGCACAGTTGTTTATTATAAAGTATTCTAATATGAAGTCTTAGTCTTTAAATTTTATATGTATTAAGAATTATAGATCAGTATTCATCGATGTTTGTCATACTTATAGTTAGAGTAATCATGCTCTTTAGTAACATAGAAATTGTATTATACATAGATAGATAATCTTCAACCACTTCAATAAACTGTAGAATATGGCATTTAAATAAGTTAGGTTTCTGTTGAAGAGAGACGTGATTACTCCTGGCACCACCAATCCATTCCCAAGAGAATTTTGAGCACCAAAGATGCTCCACATGGAGTTTGTTTTCTTCTTTTCAAAACTGGCCTTCTCTTAGCAAGGAACTGCCCATGTATCGACAACTGACAAAATGCATGATGTCCAGACAGGACAAGCAGGATATAAGAAAAAAGACTATTAGATCTTCTCAAAACAGAGTAAGAAGGTTTCAAAAAAATTCCTTGCTTCTGAAAATGGTCTGTCAGTTAATCTAGGCCTTAGCTAAATTTGATTGCTCCAACATTGTGAATGAGACTTTGGGTGATTGCCTAGGTAGCTAATTGTCTCTCATTTGTTGCACATTTCGGAAGTTGCTTGTTTACACCTCTTGCTTATTCAAGTAATATTATTTTCCTTCTTAGACAATACAAAATCAGTCCACAGAATGGTAAACAGTCTTCACCAACCCCTCATATAAGAGACAGATGATCTCCAAAATATACAAAAACTCAGGAAAATGGCAATTGAAAAAACAATTCAATAGAAAAATGGGATATAGTCTTGAACAGAGAACTTTCAACAGATGAATCTAAATAGCTAAAAGACTTAAAGAAATGTTCACTATTCTTAGCCATCAGAGAAATGCAAATAAAAACAATTCTGAGATTCAATTTTACAACCGCAGGAATGGCCAAGATCAAAAACAGTGATGACAGCTTATGCTGGAGAGGATGTGGGGTAAAGGGAAAACTCCTCCATTGCTGGAGGAAGTGCAAACTGGTACAGCCATTTTGAAGAACAGTATGACAATTTCTCAGAAAATTAGAAAATAACCTACTTCAAGACCCAGAAATACCATCTTTGGGTATATACTCAAAGGATGCTCAATCATACCACAAGGACATGTGCTCAACTATGTTCATAGCAGCATTACTTTCATAGCCAGAACCTGGAAACTATTTAAATGTCCCTCGACCAAAGAATAGATAAAGATGTGGTATATTTTCACAGTGGAGTACTACATAAAATAAGAAAATAATGATATATTGACATTTGAGAGCAAATGGATGGATCTAGGAAACATCATATTAAATGAGCTTATCCAGACTGAGAAAAAATAATATAATATATCCCCATGCATAAGAGGCTTTTAGACATAAAGCAAAGCAAAACCAGCCTACAATTTATAATACTAGAGAATCGGGACAACAAAAAGTACAATAAGAGAGATACATACGGATCTAGTTTACATTGGAAGTAGAAAAAATAAGAACACCTGAGTAAATTGTTAGTGTGAGGATCAATGGTGTGGGTAGAAGTGGAAGGAAAGGAAGGTAGAGGAACGGAAATAATGTATAACACAATTGAAACAATAAAAATCACTCAAATTGTTTCATTGAAGAATACATTAAATGTTTAATCATTCTTTACAGGTTATTTTAGAGCCTGACTGTCAAAGTAACTGGAAAATGTTACCATTGTAAGAACTTTGACAATTCGTCAGTTTTTCTGTACAGATGTTGGCCTCCACTCTCCTGTCCTTCAGCTAAAACTCATCAGAGTCAGTTATAGATTTTATACTTGTCACTACCCTGTATACTTCTTTGCAATCTTTTAAGTATTTGAGCAAAATTTCTTGTAATCTTAGTAATAATACATATAAAATGATCCTAAAGTACACATGTATAATGGAGAAGTATTTACTAATTTTTTAAAAAACTGAATTATTATTATTATTACTACTACTACTACTACTATTTTGAGAAAATGCTTCCTTGTGTAACAGTCCTAGCTGTCCTGAAACTAGCCATTGTAGACCAGGTTGGCCTTGAACTGACAGGGATTCACCTGACTTTGCCTCTCTAGTGCTGGGACTAAAGGCATGCGTGACCACCACCTGGCCGGTTCAATTATTTTTAATGATAATATTTGGTTCCTTAATTCCTTTACTCACAAAATCATTTCTATAAGACAAGTATGTCTGTCTTTTTTATTTAATGTCTGATGTTATATCTTATTTTTAAATAATATTTTGAATTCATATGTATATAATACATATATGTATATATATTATGGAACATTAATATATAGGCTTCTGGGAAATGTATTATTAAATATATGTTTAATAATAAATAACCTTTTTTAAAAAAATAAGGTATACATATAAAATGAATTTTAAGATAATCTTTCTTACAGATTTAGAAAATTTTTCAAGTTTATGTCAATTTTCTCAGGAAATTATGGCTTTGATGTTGAATACACAATACTTTCTTATGGCTCATCAATATTAGAAAAATATATATTACACAGGCTTATTTACATTATGAATATTATAAGTGGATATTAATATGATGATTATAATAATTATTATTTATCCCACCCACAGTTTCCCATCCCTTCTAACTTCCCAGTTCTCTACCCAGAACCCTCTGCCTCCCCCATTTACTCTATTTCTACTGAGAAAGGGCAGGCCTCCCGTGGATATCAACCAAACATTGCACGTTAATGTGAAATAAGACTAGGCATCTCCCCTAGAAGTAAGGTTGGATAAGGGAACCCCTTATGAGAAATGGGTCCCAAATCTGGCAAAAGAGTCAGAATTTGCTTCATTTTCCTGTTAGGAATCTCCCAAGAAGATAAAGCTACACAAATGTAACATACACGCAGAGGACCTACGTCAGTTCCATGAAGGCTTCCTGGTTGTTGGTTCACTTTCTGTGAGCCACCTAAATCCTGGATTACTTAATTCTCTGCATTTTCTTGTGGTAGCTTTAACCTCTATAATTCTTAGTATCTTTCATCCCCCTCTTCTGTCAGATTCTCTAAGCTATGCTTAATATTTGCTATGTGTCTTTGCATCACTTTTCTTTAGTTATTGGAGAAAGCCTCTCTGATGACAATTGGGCTAGGCATCAATTTATGAGTATATCATTAGAACATTATTATGTCTCATTACATTGGCTACTTTTTTACTTATATAAACAGTTTTGTTTGGATCATTCCTTAGTGTCTGAGTTACCCAACCTTTGTGTCCAGGTGATGTCAGAATTGAGCTACCTCTTATGGCATGGGTCTCAGGCTGAACCATTCAACAGTTCACCAATCCCACAACTTCTACACAACCTTTAACCCCAGCACATCTTTTTAAAGATTTGTAGTTTTAAAACTGTGTGGCTGGGTTAATGTTTCAATCCCGCCACTGCAAATCTTGGCCAATTATGGGAGCTGGCTAGTTCAGACTACATATCTCCTATTTCTAAAGTCATCACTAGAGTCACCCTTATAGATTCCTGGAAGTTTACACGGCTCCAAATTTCTCCATCACCCTCAAATGTCAATCTTTTCCAGTTGTCTAAAATATAGTTTATTTCTCCTTTTCAGGGAGATCAAAATATCCACCCTTTAGCACTTCTTTTTTACTTTGTACCTCTGGGTCTTTGTATTTTGCAATAATTATCTGTTACTTTATTGATAATATTTATTTGTAAGTGAGTACATACAATGTTTGTCTTTCTGGATTATCTCACTAAGGGTGTTTTTTTCTAGTTTCAGTCATTTGTGCGCAAATTTCATAATGACATTGATTTCAATAGCTAAGTAGTATTTCATTGGGTAAATGTACCATATTTTTTATTTATTTTCAGTCAAGTGTCATATAAGTAATTTGTAGTTACTGATAATTGTGAATAAAGATGCTATGAACATAGTTGAGGAAGAATCCTTGTGGTATGATGCAAAAATCCCCATTTGCGGACTGAGGTAGAGGTAAGAGCCAGTGACTGGCTTTTTTGTTTTTCAGATCTTCAGATTTAACACAAATTTCTCTTTCCTCCCTCCCTCTCTCTCTCTCTCTCTCTCTCTCTCTCTCTCTCTCTCTTTTATTAATGGTGCTTAACTTGGTGGCCAACTTGTGGGGGGGCAGATTATCGAAAAACTTTTTGTCTGAGACTTTTTAGCCACAGATATATACTAGAGCTGTAATTGGAATTCCAGTTCTAGGAATTGGCAACCAAAAACATAACCACTTAGGTTCAGAAGAGAAACTAGCCCTCCCAGTTCCCATTCACTCCACTAAAGTTTCCATATAAAAATGGAAAATGTAAAAAGAGTCTGAATACTGTATGTTATTATGTTGTTTCTTAATTGTTTCATTTCTGAGGAAGATGTAACAGCTCCTAAAAGACAGTTGATTATAAATGCTGCTGGACTAACCCAATGTATATATCTTGAAAATGTCTGATTTAAATTTTTAAGTCAAAAAGTATGTTGCATTTGAGAAGAGATTTTGCTTTGGTTTCCACAGGAAATGAGAGTCTGTGGTTCCATTCTTGGTTAAGAGAGATAAGGTTTGATCAGCTGTAGATTAATTCTTGGTTAAGAAAATAAGGTTTGGTTGAGAAAGATGCCCTGAGAAAATTTCAATGGGAATTGATGACCCAGATAATCCAACACTTCTGAGTAGCTCTGTTGCAGTTTTCTCTGAATTCTACATGTAAAACAGCTACAAGAATGCTGGGTGGGATGTTACAGTCTCTAAAAATACTGCAGTAAGACATGACCATAATTCTAATTTTTATTTGAGTCCCCACAAGATTATCTGTGCAACCAATCTGCAGAGATTAGTCTACAAAACTATACTGACATTCCCAAAAATGAATATTGGCTGTTTTCTTTGTTTAGAATCTTAGATTCAAGTTATTTTTCATATTGGTAAAGGAAAAGTCTTACTAAATAAATTAGATTCAAGTTCCTGCTTTATAAAGATAAAAGGAAGATATAGAAATGAGAGGATAAATGGGTAAATTATTGTACCACTCAAAAAACAAATAGGGAGGATACAGACATACAATATAAAAATTAGATTATTGAATTCATTTTTTAAAAGCAGCTTCTAGTTTTAATTGTTTTGCATTGGATTGAACTTTTATATATTGTATACAGATTTTATATATTGATACAAATTTGATATTACCTTTATTAAAACATAATATACAAACATTTCTTTTCCTGTTAAAGATATTATACCTATATAACTCATTTAAAACTGTCATGGAGATTTCTAGATCCTGAATATTATTACCAACTTTTTGGGATAATAAATAAATATAAAGTTAGTAGCTAATCACCTATCATAACTGAACTTGATGTCATCTTAGGTATGTATTCAAGGTCAAACAAAGATACATTTTAGATAGATTATCTTCAAATAATTCAGAGATATACAGATTATGGCATTTAAGAAGTTTTCACAACCTAGGTTCTACTCATTCTTTTTGTTTTTTTGACAACGAGACATGTCTGTTACTAGCATCAGCATTTGACTTCAAAGAAGAAATGAGCATCAAAGAAACTCCACAAAGAGTTTACTTTCATTTCTGCAAAAGTAAGACACTGAGTAAGAAAATGTGCTTACCTTTCCTAATTGGGCAAGCAGGACACAAAAGAAAATGACTGTCAAACATTGTCAAGATAAGGAGAGGCAGCCCGTTGGAATATTCTGCTCCACAGAAAAGTCTGTCATGCATGCTAGACCTGTAGGATGAAGATGAATGCCATAATTTTTAAGAGAAAATTTGGGTGACTGTCCAGGCAGTCAGCTTTTTCCATCATTACTCATATTTTTTGGAAGTTATTTTCTTCCATTTCCTTCGTACTCAGTTAATATTATTTCCTTTTTGGATCACTGAGGTAGTTGAAAACTAACTATAGGTATAGTCTCCCTTTTTTATGTGACTCAAAGAAATAATTCACTAAAGAAATGTAAATTATATAAGGTTGAGAGATATCAAAAGATAGTTTTGGATGGTAATATAAGATGTGTTACAAAGGAAATTAGGTCCAAGTCTACCATACAGGGTAGATATAGAGCATTTTCTATGAATTTGTCAAATGCAAATGAACTAAACATTGTTGATATATTTATTGCCTATATATTATATATAGTTATTATTATTGTCTATAGTTTTTCTTATTAGTTATGGCTTTCTATTTTATTTTAAACCAAATGGGGAAATGTAGTGATATTTTATTTATATTTCAATACTAAAGCTTGCCTGAAGATTAGAGACTAAAAACACCATACTGGTCATCTTGAAAGACCAGGCAGCAGTAACACACATCTTTAATCCCAGTAGCCAAACTAACTGACATAGAAACCGAGTGGCACCTACCTTTAATCCCAGAATTAGAAAGGATTATAAAACAGGAGGAGAGAACTCTCAGTCACTGTCTCATTCTGAGATTCTTTGAGGCTGGTTTGGCATTTTTGAACTGAGGTTGAGGTAAGAGCATGTTTTATTTTTGGGATCTGCAGATTGAACCCTAATTTCTAGCTCTTAGTTTTTATCAATCATGCTTCATTTGTACATGCTGGCATTTAGCACCATTTGATGGAGATTATTTCTGTTTTCCAGTGTATAAGTTTGAATTCTTTGTATAAAATCAGGATTTCTTGGTGTGTAGATTTATGTTTAGATTTCTGTTTCAATTCCATTGATCTACCTGTTTTTATGTCAATACCATGTGGTTTTTATTCTATAGCTCTGTAGTAGGACTGGTAATCAGGAATAATGGTACCTCTGGCATTTTTTTTTATTGTACAGGTTTATTTTTAGCTATCCTGAGTTTTTTGTTTTTCTATATGAAGTTGAGTGTATTCTTCCAAAGTCTAAAAAATTTGTATTGAAATTTTGACGTGAACTGCTTTCAATCTTCATATCTCTTTGTCTAAGATGCCCTCATTTACTATGTTAATTCTACAGAAGCAAGAGCATGGGGAATCTCTCTAACTTCTGATATCTTCACCAATATTTTTATTTTTCTTCGAAGTTTTAAAGTTCTTGTCATTCAGGTCATTCTCTTTTTCTATAAGGGTTTCTCCATGATATTTCTTTTTATAATTTATTTTTATTTTATTTTGCATTGATGTTTTGCTACAGGTATGTCCATGTGAGGATGTCAGATCTTGGAGTTACAGACAGTTGTTAGCTGCCATGTGGGTGCTAGGACTAGAACCCAGGTCCTCTGAAAGAGCAGTCAGTGCTCTTAACCTCTGAGCCATCTCTCTAGCCCTCTCCATGATATTTTACATTATTTATGGCTATTGTGAAATGTGTTTTTTCCCTGATTTCTTTCTCTGTTCATATATATATATGTATATATATATATATATATTTCTTTCTCTGTTCATATATATGTATAGGTATATATATATATATATATATTCTCTGATTTTTTTTAGTTAATCCTCTATTCATCCATTTTTGATGAAAGTGTTTATCAAGTTTAATAGTTTCATGGTGGAATTTTTAGGGTTCCTTCTGAATTGTATCATGTCATGTGCAAATATCAATATTTTGAATTCTTCCTTCCTAATCTTTATATTCCTGATCTCCTTTAGTTGTCTTATTTTTCTGGCTATAATTTTAAGAACTATATTTAATAGATGTGGAAAGAGTGGGCATCTAGTTCTTTTCTTGATTTCAGTGGAGTTGCATTGAGATTCTCTTCATTTAATTTGATTTAGACTACCACCTTGATATATACTGTCTTCAGTAGGTTTAATTATTTCACTTATTTACCTGATTTCTCTAAGACTTTTATCATGGTGATGTGTTGAATTTTGCCAAAGGTATTTTTAGCATCTAATGAGATGATCATTTTTTTTCTTTTTTTAGTTTGTTTACATGCTGAATTAGATTGATAAATTTTCATTCCTTGAACCATCCCTGAATATATGAGATGAAGTCTACTTGGTTATGTTGGATGATTATGCTTTTGATCTTTTGATATGTTCTTGGATGTAATTACTAAGTATTTTAGTGAGTACTTCTGCATCAAGCATCATGAGTGACATTGGTCTGTAATTTTCTTCCTTTGTTTAATCTCTATGTGGCTTGGGTTTCAGGGTGATTGTGGCCACTTATAATGAATTTGAAAGTGTTCCTTAATTTTCTTCTATTTCATGGAATAATTTGAGGCATATTAGTATTAGCTCTTCTTTGAATGTCTGGTAGAATTTGGCCCTGGGTATTTTAGTGTGGCACATTTTAATGACTGCTTCTGTATCTTTAAGTTGTTTTTTGATTGTTATCTTGATTTAATATTGACAAATGGTATCAATGAGGAAAGTTAACCATTTCATTTACACTGTCTAATTTTGGATAGTAAGGTTTTTTTAAATTATGATCTAATGATTCTCTGGATTTCTTCTATATTTATTGTTATATCTCCCTTTTCATTTCTATTATGTTAATTTCAATATTGTGCTTCCATTTTTTACTTAGCTTAGAAACAGGTTTGACTTGCTTGTTGGTTTTCTGAAAGGACCAGCTCTTTGTTTCATTGATTCTTTGTATTTTTCTCTTTTTTCTATATTATTTTATAGCATACAATTATTTATATTATAATTTTTCACTGTAACAAAATAGTAGTTATGAAATAGCAAAAATAATTTCATGGTTTGGAGTAGTTCCAACTGCCAGAAGCAAAGACCTTTATTTTGATTATAGCCATCTAAAGTTCACAAGTTAAGTCAAGTATTCACCTCTGTCACCTGTTCATGGACAGCCTAGGAAATTAAGCCAGTATCTTATCTCCCTGTGAGACCTGCAGGCCCCAGGCTTCAGAAGCAATTAGCCTTTCTTTTGTTAGTTATTATCTCTTTCTCTCAGTCAGAGACTTCTCCAGACTTGACATTCCCACAGACCTGACATTTCAGCATCCTTCCCTTTCCCTGCCTGTTTACTACATAACAGCTCCCAAGCATGAATAGAGTTATAGAGTTAGCAGCTTGATCAGAAAATCAGACTTGCTGTACATTTCTTGTGTCTCTTGCCCCTTCATTCCTCTTTTCTCCAGGGCGAATTTGGTTCTATTCTTGTCCTGCTGGTCAGGACAAATGGCGCCTGAGCAGGGACCTGAAAAACACCATGGAGATCTGAGAAACGTAACGGCACAAGAAAGGACAGACCTGTCCACTCACTTGAGCCACCGAGGCCAGCAGCAGAAAAGCACCAGCTCAGCTAGAATAGCCACAGAAAATCAGACCGTGAGACAGATTCCTAGGTTTTGACACCGTGATGCAAGGTAAAAATTATACCATGGGGCAAACATTTGCTGAATAGTATTTGTTTTCTCGTGGACTCAAGGAGTCCCACAAGACAAGGGGAGTAAGGGTAAAATCCAAAAAGTTAAGCCTGCCAGAGCTTGGAAATGGCAGGCTGGCTGACAGGCCAAGAGAGCATGTGTCATACTCCCTGCCATGCTGTACAGCTTCAATCTGAAGCTGACAGGCAGGTTTGCAGAAAAGGGAACTAGCCTCAGGGAACTAAAACTTCAGGACAATTTGAAAATAAATAAGCAGGTTAAATATGCTTTTTCATTTTGCAATTTTGCTTCTTTTCAATAATCTGCTGGTTGTATGCATGTAAATTTTTATCCATGGTGGATATATTTCAGTACTGTGGCTATGTAAAAAAGTTTTAAAATCAGAGATTGTGATGCATAAGAATGTTCAAGCTCTCCTAGTTTTTATTTCTTTCTTATAAGTTTGAGGAATTTTGCTATAATTTTAATGATCATTTGCATTAAATCTGTGGATAGATTTCAGTAGGACTGTTGATTTTGCTATGTTGATTCTTCTTTCCCAAGAAAATAGGAGATCTTTCCATTTTCTGATGTCTTAAATATCTCTCTTAAAAGATTTAAAGTTCTTACCATACAAGTTTTTCCATTTGTGTGGTAAGAGTTACTCCAAAATATTTTATGATATTTATGGCTATTCAAAAGTATGATGTCTCTCATTCATCATTTGTGTAACAGAGGTACATTTTGGGTTGTTTCCAAAGTCTGTCTATGACAAAGTAATTCTGCTGTGAACATAGCTGAGCACATGTTCTTATGGTATGGTTGAGCATCTTTTGTATTTAGACCCAAAAGTGGTATTACTGAGTTTTAAAGTAGATTGCCTAATTTTAAAAAAAAAATGCCAAAAGTGGCTGTGCCAGTTTAGACTTCAAGAAGTGGAGTTTTTCTTTACCCCACATTCTATTAAGCACAAGTTGTTTGCAGTAATTTTTAATCTTGGTCATTCTTACAGGGATAAGATGGGATCTCAGTGTCTTAATCTGCCTTTCTGTAAGGGCTAAAATATTACACGTGAACATTATTTAAGTGTCTTTGAGTCATTTAAAATTCATCTATTGAGAGTTTAGGTCTGTAACATATGTTTTTATTGTTTATTTGTTCTTTTTATGACTAATTTCCTGAGTTCTTTGAATGTTTTTGAAGAGGATTAAGTGGTTAGTAAAGTTATTTTCCAATTTTATAGGCTGATATTAATATATCATTTGCTATACAGAAGCTTCTCAGTTCAGGAGATCTGATTTACTAATTGTTTTTTTTTAATGTTTGTGCCACTGAGGCTTTATTTGAGATGTGCCAAAGTGTACTTCTAATTTTTCTTCTATGAGGTTTAGTACTGATAGTTTTATGTTGAAGCTTTTGATTTACTTGGACTTGAGTTTTGTGCATAGAGATAAATATGGATCTATTTTCATTCTTCTACATGTTGATGTCTAATTAGGCCAGCATCATTAGTTAAATATGTTTTCTTTTTTCAATTTTCCTATCAGATAGGCAGACTTGCAACTTAAGAGGAAGATAGCTTAAAAACTCTTAATTAGATATACAGTGGCTAAAGCCTTAAATATAATATTACGGGATATCTTGAGCTACAAAATAAAATTCTTCAATGAAGCAATGAGCCAATTTCCAATAGAGTGCTTGTGGAATCTGCCAAACAAGTACTCAAGCAAGTAAATTATAGATCAACAGGTAAAGTATATAATAATCAGCAAGTAGAGTATGTTAATTATAATTCAGCTATTGCAAGTGTGTGTATTAAGTACAAAACTTATTCTGCAGCAGTTTTATGAACAAACAAAATACTTTTTATAGCTGCACCTTCCCAGTTTTTGCCAGTTAAGATATTAAATTCTTAATTTAAAGCAGCAGCTTGTATAATACAGAAGAGCAGGATAAAATCTAGGAGATAGTTTAACAGAGTATTGACTATGATCAATGTTTTTATACTAATCAGTGGATTAATTAATAATTTTAAGATTGAGTCTTGGACAATTATATTTGTTCAATTCAAAGTTCAGAATAATAATCTTTACCCATATGATCATTGTTGCAATTCATGCAACTGTATTTTGCTAAATTTATAGCTAAAGATCCCTTAAAAATGCTGTGCTAAATTTTACAAATGACTCTTTGCTGTAGGAAATATTACAGCTTGTATTCATCCACCTACTGAGGCTTGGCCTCTTATAATATTTACGGGAAAGCCGAATATGTGTGTGCCCCTTCTTCCCTCTCGTTCCCCTTGCTCCATTCCCACTGGTTGCTCTCTTTGGATCAAGCGATTCAACCGGCAAAGCGGAAAATCCTGATTTGTGAGTTTACCCCCTTAATAAATGCCTATTTCTTGATCTAAGCTAGTGTGGGATTTCTTTTATGCGTCTGACTGCCATAACTCCTGGAATACCTGGTGAATTATAGATCAATAGTCATCTATGTATGTCATACTTATAATTAGACTAATCAGGTTTTTTAGACACATAGAGATTATATTCTGCATAGACAGAAAATCTTCAACCCCTTCCAAGAGCTGTAGAAAATTGCAGTTAAATTACTTAGAGTTCTGTTAAAGTGAAACACAATTGCTTCTGGTAACATCGATCTATTCCTGAGAGAATGTTGAGCACCAAAGACACTCCAATTGGAGCTTGTTTTCTACTTGGCAAAAACTAACCTTTGGGCAAAGAAATGCCCATGCCTCAACTACTGACAAGATATATAGTATCCAAAAATAAATGAACAGGACTGTCAAACCTTGCCAAGATAGGGTAAGATGTTTTAAAAAAATTCTTGTCTTTGAAAATTGTCTGTCAGTTATTCTAGGCCTTAGCCAAAGTTGGTTGCTTCAATGCTGCAAGTGAGACTTTGGTGATTGCCCGGGTAGCTAGTTGTCTCTGTCATTTGTTGCACATTTTGGAAGTTGCTTGATTGCACTTCCTATGTATTCAAATAATATTATTTCCCGTCTTGGATCTTTGATGCGGTTGAAGACTAGATAATTGTAGTACTTTTCTCTCATGACTTGGCCATGTTATTTATCTTATAAGACTTAAATTAATTAGAATAGGAAAATTATTAAATATACTTGTTTTTTATTATATATAATTTTTGTATTAGGCTTAAAACTCTCTTATTTAAAGAAAAGGGGGAAGTGTTGTAGCAAGTATTGCAATTTGTATTTGCCCATTAACTGGGGTGTGCCCTCTTATACTATTTACAGGGAAGCGAAACGAATATGTGTGCACCCCTTCTTCTCTCTCATTCCCCTTGCTCCATTCCCATTGGTTGCTCTATTTGGATCATGTGATTCAACCGGCCAAGTGGAGAATTCTGATTTAGGTTTATACCCCTTAATAAATACCTGTCCATTTCTCGATTCTGAGCTACTGTGGGATTTTTTTTTTTTAAGCATCAGACCACCATAACTCCTGAAACAGCTCTTCCAATGGAAGAACTGCAAATATGGTTAAAAATAAAAAGGAATTGTGTAGCACAGCATGACTGGTTATAAACAACTTTTAAAAGTTGCAGACAGATCTAATGCAGACAGATCCAACTGGAATTTGGAAAAAGACAAAATTGCGTGTCAAATTTTGGGAGCATGGGCCGAAGGAAGTAGAGAAAAGGGGAGAGTGAGAGGGAGAGAGGAGAAGGGGAGGGTTGGGTGAGCGTGGGGAAGTGGAATGGTTGAGATGGAGGAAGGGTGGATATGAGAGCAGGGAAGGAGCTATCTTAATTGGGGGAGCTATTTTTTGGCGGGGGGTTGGCTCTGGAGGCCTAAAGATAATTAAGGACATGTTCAACTTCCTTAGCGATTAGGAAAATGAAATCAAAACAACTTTGAGAAACCACCTTATGCCTGTCAGAATGGCTAAAATCAAAAAACCAATGATAGCTTATGCTGGAGAGGATGTGGAGTAAGGGGACCACTCATTCATTGCTGATGGGAATGCAAACTTGTGCAACCACTTTGGAAATCAGTGTTGCAGTTTTTTCTGGAAACTGGGAGTCAACCTACCTCAGGATCCAGCAATATCACTCTTGGGAATATACCCAAAAGATGCCCAATTATAAAGAATTTGTTAAACTATGTTCATAACAGCATTATATGTAACAGCCAGAACCTGGAAGCAACCTAGATGCCCTCAATGGAAGGATGGATAAAAAAAGTGTGGCACATATACACATTAGAGTACTGCTCAGTGGAAAAAAAAAGACATCTTGAATTTTGAAAGCAAATGGATGGAAGTGGAAAATCAGGTGGCCTAAGACACCTGATTGATGTGATAAAGAACTGAATGGTCAATGGTTCAACAAAGAGGAGGGGCAGGGATTCAGGTAGAAACAGTAAATTGGAGTAGAAATCAAGGCCCAGAAAGAAAAAGGAAGGAATTAAAGATGGAGAGAATTCCTACATGTCTGTGGCAAGAAGCCAGCCACTAGCCAGCAGATATAGAGAAGTGAAAGTAAGATATACAGATTAAAAAAGGTAATAAGCCTGAGGCAAAATGTAGAAAAAAAACAAGATTGATTAAAGTTAAAAGGGTTATCAAGAAATATGCCTAAACTAGGCTGCTGATTCAAAACTAAATCTCTGTGCCATGACATGAGAGCTGATTGCCTAAGAAAGAGAAACGTTAGTATAGCTTCTAAAGAAGCTGGCAGTCCATCAGATAACTCTGATCAAATTTTCAAGATTATCAATACTCTCTTCAAGTGATGTTTCTGCTATGATATGTAAAACAGTATATCTTTCTTGTCAGACATGACATATTTCATCTGTGTTCTCTACATGCGTAACCAATCCATGGTATGAGGAAGATACCATATTAAAATGAGAGTGCAGCTTGAATGAGTTTCCTTATATTGTGTTAATGCTGGTAAATTTTTCTCATTTCCTAAAAAGTATTGAATATATAAATTTTTCTGTAAACCAATTTTAGAAGAATCAGGATATGTTTAATTAATAAAGATTGTAATATATTTTATACATAGACGTTGTAATATAAAATATTTGAAAAATATTTTCTTTTATTCTGAAAGAGCAAATTATAGGAATGATTGCTTATTCTCATATATTAACAAACTCTAGAAGTGAGTATTGTGATGCCAATTTATAAAGGAAAGACTCCCACAAATCTGCTTTTAACTCTTTTGGAGAAAACACAAGAATGAAATTAAGGCATTAATTTAATGTACAGAACCAAAACAATAAACAATATTTTCAAAGATTATTTCTATAAAGTTAACTGTTTATAGGAGAGAGTATTCTCTTATAAAAAAAAATGAATGAAGAAAGAAGACGTATGTTCAACTGTAGTTGAAATATACCATAATATTTTAATAATTTTATCTAAAAATAAAAGAATTATTTCATTATTACTCAATTATTATTAAACAGGGTCAATCAATGATTTGAATTAAACTGAGATAATTGAGACTGAATTATTCTATTCTGTGAGAATATTGGTCATAAATTACTCCTGAAGTCCTAAGGGTTATTATGCATTTACTCTATAAATAACCTGAATGAGAATTTAATATTTTAGCATTCATTATGTTTCAAAAGTCAGCCCGATGATCAGAAAACTTGTCTTGTCTTCTAATGAGAATAATTATTTTATTGTCATTTAACACAGTTATCAGAAATTTATGTAAATTTAGGTTAACTTATAAGATTAACATTAATATTTAATATATACATAATTTATGATGAAGAAACACAGGTATGGTTTCTACTTTTATCCACTAAACATAAGGAGTTATAATAGATTGTATGTATTTGTTTTGTACTTTGCATAGAAACCATAAAACTAAGGGCTAAGTTATATAAGCTTCTAGAAGCCTATCTGTAATAATCTTTAACTAATATTATTAAGTGTGCACTTATTTTTCTATACTTTGTAGCTTTTTGAAAAATATTTAGAACTTCATACATGAATGTAACATGTTTATGTCACACTACTCCTCCAACTTCCTCATGTTTCTCATCTTGTCTCATCTCAAATTCATGACCTCTTCTATAAATACTGTTGTGTAATACATAAATAAATAATAAACAACATATGTGTATTTATATACAAATATAAAGCCTACTTAGTCCAATTACATTTATGTACTTACAATATAAGTGTTCAATGTACTTACAATGAACAGTTAGAATTGAGTATTTGTCTCAGAAGAATTATGATTGTCCCTGTATCATCAGTTACCATCTATCAGCCATCTTTCTGGTCCTCAATCTCTTAAAATATTTCTGTTTCACTTTCTATGGTTTTCTCTAAACCTGAGGTATAGTGGTTGGGTTATAGATGTCCTATTGGAGACTGGGAAACCTAAGATTATTATTCTATTCATTTTGACCAATTGTTAATTTCATTGATAGATTCTGCAAAAGGAACCACTGATAAGCAGTAATAGCTGAAATAATCTATGTATGAAAGTGTTAAGTATTTATAAGGCAATGGAAGATGTATTAATTTAGCAAAGTAGTAATAGTAGGTTTTTCCTATAGTCTACCACATTTCTAGCAACACATTATGACTATGTTTACTGTGTTAGGTATAGGTTTCCTCCAGTAGAGTTATCTATAGTTCAAATTAAACATTTGTGGTTTCCTCTAACTTGTAAGAGCCACTATTGCAATGTTGAGAATTTTGTGCTTAGCTGCACATTGCTATGTTTTGCAGACATTACAGAGAAGTAGGACTCCTAAAATGGTCTCATTTTTGAGAGTTCCAGAAAAGGGCTCCTAATTCGATACTAGTGCTATTCCCTTAAATCCCGGGATGAAGTCTATAAATTTCTAAGAGGCTACCAATAATAATGGCAATAGCCTACAATGTTTTGTAGTCTCTTTGAAACCCTGGACCAACAACTGATAAAGATTTGTCTTTTACCTGACATTCGAATTTTTGTTAGTTAGTCTAGGATTCTTTGGAGAAGGAACATCCCATTGTATAAAATACTCATTAAAATAAAAAGAGAAGTGAGAGGGAGGGAGGGACAGAGGGAGAGGGAAAAGGTCACACAGAGATAGAGACATAGGCATGGGGATTATTAAAAAAAATCTCTAGGAACAATTAAAGATGCCATGATTCCTCCTGAGGGTGGTGTCTTTTCTCCTTTTATCAGAAGCAATACTAGAAGGAAGAATTTCTATTAACTATTCTTCAAGTCAATCATTTAACAACTATTAGTGAGGAGCTCACTATTTGCTAGGTATTACAAAAAAGCAATGAAAGTTTGTTTTTTAATCCCCACTAAAATCTAATGATAAGATAATTATCTATAGTTTAAAGTTGTCTATTATGAAACACAAGTAAATGCACAGAGATATAACATCTATGCAAAGGTACTTCCTTTTCATGTGTGCTTGAAAACATCTGAATTGAGAGTGAAAATAAATAACAAACTTGACACTTCACATTTTCCACTTTATTTCATTCATCTTCATGCTACATTTAATTTTGGATCATTTCCACTAACTTATTCATGTAGCTATGCTAATAATGAAGGGATATTATCTTAACTGGAAATATAACTGATTAGTATTGAATTTACTATATTTTTATCTTCACTCTTTATGTTGAAGATACCAAGATGAAAACATGACTTTTTCTCAGACATATGGAAGCAATAAAATAGATTTTACAGTGTCCTATTTAGATTACCAGTGTGGTACCTATAGTTCTAAAGTTACTTCAGTGACTTCTGGAGGGATGAATCTGGACTGCTAGTGTCCTGCAATCAAGTTGCTACTGATAATCTAGTACTGATAATAAACATTAAGCTGAGATATCAGTACTGAATAAGATATATCTATGTAAATAAATTGGATTTATTATGTATCCTTCACAGCATGAGTCATTAGACTAAAGAGATTTTTGTTTTTTGACAGTGACTTTAAGAGTCATAGAAGAAGAAAGAAGGGTATTGTGGAATTTTGAAGGGGAAGATGAGCTGCAGAGAGTTATGAGAATAATATTAACATTCAGCCAGTTTCTTATAAAAGCATAGAAAACAAATGTAGGCTTTTAAATGGTTGTAGGAATATGGTTTGCCTTTCAAACAAAAAAATAATAAAATGATGCCCATTTCATAAGAAGAACTATAACAGAATATGAAAAACAGTATGCAATTTAAATCTCATATAATAAATAATGGTAACTTTATTTGTGACATAAGCAGTACTACAATTTAGTGTAGAAGAAAATGTACAAATTAAGAGGTACTAGAAAATGCATTCTTAAAATCTACCATTTCAGAAAGGGAAACATTTTTGCTAAATGCAACTAAGAACCAGAAGATGCAGACAAAATGCTTTACTTCCCCTTAATTGCTTAAAATAAAGTGTAAATTTCCCTTCAAATAAATTTACATTTTTTCAGTAAGTTCCACTTGCAAAGGTGTTTTAGTAAAGATCAGGGGTACTACAGAAGACAAATCTTAACCTACAAAATTTTGCACAAGAAGCAAGTCCTTCTGTATTATAAACCTCTTTCTTCAGTTTTTCATGATTTAACTTCTTCAACCAAAAAGTATCTGGTCTTTGTACTGGTGATTAATTTAGTTTGTTATGTTATTATAACATAATGTATGCACCAGAGAAATAAAACATTACAAACAACAGGTGCATCTCACCATCTTTGATTTCCTTTTTCTTTGGTTTGCGTTAGTTTATTCCATGTAGGATATCATCATGTAACCTGAGCTGTCTTCATGTTAATAATAGCACAGCCTCAATCAACCAAATGTTAGGATTAAAAGCTTCATCACACACAATGCACATTCTTTCTATTTCATGTGCTCTATTTTCCTCATCTCCCTTCTTTAAAACAGTTCCCCAAATAGTGATCCCCATTATATTTTCATTACTTATACCCATACTTACACATACACAAACACACATGCACACACATGCACACACACACACACACACAAAATTAAAGTACGGATCAGCAGTGAAAGAAAAGGCAAAATATAATATTTATCTTTTTGTGCATGAACTGCTTTATATAACATAATAATTTTAATTCAACCATTTCCTTAAATTGTATTGAATTCAGTTTTCTTTGCCATTAAACAAAATTGTATTCTCTCTGTGTACTGAATATTTTTGATCCATTCACCTATCCACAAATAAAGGAGGCAGGATAAAATTTTTGCTTGTATTCCCAGAAATACTAGGCTCTTTTAATAGTTCCTGGCTCCTTTTTAAATTTTTATTTTAATTAACATACTAAGTTACTGCTGTGAATTACCATATTCATTTTTATATTAGTTTATGATAACTAAATAAACCACCAAAGCTCTATTGATCTAGCACATGTGTAATAAGGTCCTGGTATGTTTCATCAGAAATACAATTCAATAGAAAATTTACAACATAAGCACATAACCATTGAATTGTGTCTCTTATAAAATGCATACATAATTTTTGTTATGGCTGTGGTAAAAACGTAGACATAGAGTTAAGGAGATAATTCAGTTGATAAAGTGCTAGACATGTTATCATATGGAGTTGTTTGTTTTTTCTTTTCTTTTTTTCTTTTCAAATTGAAAAAGATGATAAGTGTTTGCTATCCTAGTGATGGTAAGGCAGAGGCAGATAGACCCTGCAGACTTACAAGTCATCCTACTCTACTTGGTGAGGACTAGGTTACTGAGAGAGTTTGTGTCAAAAAAATGTTAAAAATTAAATGAAAAATAAAAAAAAATGAGGCCTGATATATAACACTCGAGGTTGCCCTCTGCCCTCAATATGTGTATGTGTGTGTGTATGTACCTATACAGACATAAAGTGACCCTTAGACAAAAATGTGCAAAAATAGAAATCTACGTTTGAATAATGGAAGCTTGAATCAGGACCTTACACAAACCTTAGGTGAGAGCTCTACTGCTAAGTCACATCATAAAGCTTCAGAAGTAATTGCCGAAGAAACATTAATATTAGGTGTTAGGGCTTGATTTTGGATCCATTCCATCTTGACTGAAGATCAAACTTTTTCTTCCTTCTCAAGGATGAACAACAGGATGTTTAAACAAAGGGGTTGTGAGCTTCTGCAGCAGGGTCTTCGGTGTTCCACGGGACCCCTCCCTGCCCCCACTGCTACCGCCCTTTTGTCTCCTGGGTCATGGAAATATCAGATATCCCTGCTGCAGTGCTGAGAAGTTCTATCCAGGGAGTGCTGAGGAGTTCTATCCAGAGAGTGCTGAGGAGTTCTATCCAGAGAGTGTTGAGGAGTTTCATCCAGAGAGGAGGAGATGGGCAGGCACCAATGCAAGAATTCCTCCAACAACCTGAAAGGCAACATGACATCTCCAGAATCCAGGGATCACGAAACTAGAAGAATTGAACACTCTACTCCAGAAGAAATAGAAGAAATTGACTCTAAGCGGATCTTTATGAAAATAATAGAGGAACTTAAACAGGAGGTGAAAATCTGCCATAAAGAAATGGAAGATAGGTATAACAAAAAGATTGAGGAAATGAATAAAGAAATGGAAGAGAAATATACCAAAAAGTTTGAAGAAATGAGTAAATCCGTAAATGAAATTCTGGGAAACCAAGAAAAAACAATCAAACAGGTAATGGAATCAGTTCAAGATTTGAAAACTTAAATGGAATCAATGAAGAAATCACAAGCCGAGGGCCGGCAGGCTATGGAAAATCTAGGGAAATGAACAGAGACTTCAGAAACAAGCATAATCAACAGAATACAAGAGATAGCAGAAAGAATCTCAGACTCTGAGGACACCATAGAGATATTAAACACTCTGACCAAAGAAAACAGCAAATCCAACAAATTCTCATCAAACAACATTCAGGAAATGTGGGACACAATAAAAAAAAGCCAAATCTAAGAATAATAGGGTTAGAAGAAGGAGAATAATTACAGATCAAAGGTCCAGAAAATATATTCAACAAAATTATAGAAGAAAACTTCCCCAAACTAAAGAATGATATCCCTATGAAGATTCAAGAAGCATATAGAACACCGAATAGGCTGGATCAAAAAAAAAAAAAACATTCCCTCGCCATATAATAAACAAAATACAAAACATTCAGATAAAAGAGAGAATATTAAAAGCTGCAAAGGAAAAAGATCAAGTGACTTATAAAGGTAAACCTACCAGACTTACACCAGACTTCTCTATGGAAGCCATGAAAGCCAGAAGGTCCTGGATAGAGGTATGGCAGAAACTAAGAGACCATGGATGCAAGCCCAGACTACTTTACCCAGCCAAGCTATCGTTCACTATCAACAGAGAAAACAAAATATTCCAGGATAAAAACAAATTCAAACAATACGTAGCTACAAATCCAGCCTTACAGAAAGTATTAGAAGGCAAATCACAACCAAAGGAATCCAACATTCCCAACACTGCCTACAATAACTCAGACATCTAGCGACCCTTCACAAGCAGAACTCAAAGAAGGGAAAACATACACTCTACTACCCCCCCAAAAAATAACCGGAGTCGACAACCACTGGTCATTAATATCACTTAATATCAATGGACTCAATTCACCTATAAAAGGCACAGACTTAGAGATTAGATACGAAAACAGGATATAACATTCTGCTGTTTACAAGAAACACACCTCAACCACAAAGACAGACATCTACTCAGAGTAAAGGGCTGGGAAAAGATTTTCCAAGCAAACAGACCTAAGAAACAAGCAGGTGTGGCCATTCTAATATCTAACAAAATTGACTTCAAACTAAAATTAATCAGAAGAGATAGAGATGGACATTTCATACTCATAACAGGAACAATTCATCAGGAGGAAGTCTCAATCCTGAATATCTATGGCCCTAAAATAAAGGCACACACTTATGTAAAAGAAACACTTCTAGAACTCAAGGCCATCATCAAACCACACACACTAATAGTAGGAGACTTCAACACACCTCTCTCACCAATGAACAGATTAATCAAACAGAAACCCAACAGAGAAATAAGAGAATTATTGGAGGTATTGAATCAAATGGACTTAACAGATATCTATAGAACATTCCACCCAAATAGGAAAGAATATACCTTCTTCTCTGCAGCTCATGGAACCTTCTCAAAAATTGACCACATGCTTGGTAACAAAGCAAATTTCCACATATACAAAAAAAATATTAGTGACTACCTGTGTCTTGTCAGATCACCATGGATTAAAGTTAGAATTCAACAACAATGCTACTCCCAGGAAGCCAACAAACTCATGGAAGTTGAATTGTCAACTATTAAATCACCCCTGGGTCAAGGAAGAAATAAAGAAAGAAATTAAAGTCTTCCTTGAATTGAATGAAAATAAAGACACAACATACTCAAACCTATGGGACACTATGAAAGCAGTGCTAAGAGGAAAGTTCATAGCACTAAGTGCCCAATTAAAGAAAACGGACAAAATACACATTAAAGACTTAACAGCACACTTGAAATCTCTAGAAAAAAAAGAAGCTGATTCACCCAGGAGGAGTAGAAGACTGGAAATAATCAAACTGAGGGCTGAAATCAACAAAATAGAAACGCAGAAAACAATCCAAAGAATCAATGAAACAAAGAGCTGGTTCTTGGAGAAAATCAACAAGATTGACAAACCCCTATCCAAACTAATCAAACGGCAGAGAGAGAACATGCAAATTAATAAGATCAGAAATGAAAAGGGGGACAAAACCACAGACACAGAGGAAATTCAGAGAATCATTAGATCTTACTATAAAAGGTTATATGCCACAAAGTCGGATAATGTAAAAGAAATGGACATTTTTTTTAGATAAGTACCATATACCAAAGTTGAGTCAAGAACAGGTGAACAATCTAAATAGACCTGTTAGTCGTGAAGAATTAGAAGCTGTTATCAAAAATCTCCCTACCAAAAAAAGACAAGGACCAGATGGTTTCAATGCAGAATTCTACCGGAACTCCCAGGTAGAGCTAATCTCTATACTCCTTAATGTATTCCACAATATAGAAACAGAAGAGTCATTGCCAAACTCGTTTTATGAAGCTACAGTTACCCTGATACCAAAACCACACAAAGACACAACCAAGAAAGAGAATTACAGACCAATATCACTCATGAACATCGACGTGAAAGTTCTCAATAAAATCCTGGCAAACCAAATCCAAGAACACATTAGAAAAATTATCCATTATGATCAAGTAGGCTTCATCCCAGAGATGCAGGGTTGGTTCAACATACGCAAATCTATCAATGTAATCCATCATATAAATAAACTGAAAGAAAAAAACCATAAGATCATTTCATTGGATGCTGAAAAAGCATTTGACAAAATTCAACACCCATTTATGATAAACGTGTTGGAGAGACTGGAGATACAAGGATCATACCTAAATATAATAAAAGCAATATACAGCACACCATCAGCTACCATCAAATTGAATGGAGAGAAACTCAAAGCCTTTCCACTAAAATCAGGAAACGACAAGGCTGTCCACTCTCTACATACCTCTTCAAAGCAGTGCTTGAAGTTCTAGCAATAGCAATAAGACAGCATAAGGAGATCAAGGGGATTCAAATTGGAAAGGATGAAGTTAAACTTTCATTATTTGCTGACGATATGATAGTGTACATAAGCGACCCCAAAAACTCTACCAAAGATCTCCTACAGCGGAGAAACACCTTTAGTAATGTGGCAGGATACAAGATCAACTCCAAAAATCAGTTGCCCTCCTATACACAAAGGATAAGGAAGCAGAGAGAGAACTCAGAGAAACATCACCTTTAACGATAGCCACAAATAGCATAAAATATCTTGGGGTTACTCTAACCAAGGAAATGAAAGACCTATTTGACAAGAATTTTAAGTCTTTGAAGAAAGAAATTGAGGAGGATACCAGAAAATGGAAAGACCTCCCCGATCTTGGATTGGGAGAATCAACATAGTAAAAATGGCAATTCTACCAAAAGTTATCTATAGATTCAATGCAATCCCCATCAAAATCCCATCAAACTTCTTGACAGATCTTGAGAGAACAATAATCAAGTTTATTTGGCAAAACAAAAAAGCCAGGATAGCCAAAACAATCTTATACAATAAAGGAACTTCTGGAGGCATTACCATCCCTGACTTCAAACTCTATTACAGAGCTACAGTATTGAAAACAGCTTGGTATTGGCATAAGAACAGAGAAGTCGACCTATGGAATCGAATAGAAGACCCGGATATTAACCCACAAACCTATAAACACCTAATTTTTGACAAGGGAGCTAAAGGTATACAATGGAAGAAGGAAACCATCTTTAACAAATGGTGCTGGCATAACTGGATGTCAACCTGTAGAAGAAAGAAAGTAGATCCATATCTATCACCATGCACAAAACTCAAGTCCAAATGGATTAAAGGCATCAACATTAATCTGTCCACTTTGAACCTGATAGAAGAAAAAGTGGGAAGTAGTCTACGAGATATAGGCACAGGAGGCCACTTCCTAACTAGGACCCCAGTAGCATAGAAAATAAGAGAAACAATGAATAAATGGGACCTACTGAAACTGAGAAGCTTCTGTAAAGCAAAGGACACTGTCAGTAAGACAAAAAGGCTGCCTTCTGACTGGGAGAAGATCTTCACCAACCCCTCATCAGACAAAGGTCTGATCTCCAAAATATACCAAGAACTCAAGAAACTAGACACTAAAACTCTAATTAACCCAATTAAAACATGGGGTTCTGAAATGAACAGAGAATACACAACAGATGAACTTCAAATGGCCAGAAGACACTTAAGGACATGCTCAACCTCCTTAGCTATCAGGGAAATGCAAATCAAAACCACTTTGAGATATCATCTTACACCTGTCAGAATAGCTAAATTCAAAAACACCAATGATAGCCTATGCTGGAGAGGATGTGAAGTGAGGGGAACACTCATCCATTGTTGGTGGGAATGCAAACTTGTGCAGCCACTGTGGAAATCAGTGTGGCGGTTTCTCAGGAAACTGGGAGTCAACCTCCCTCAAGACCCAGCAATTCCACTCTTGGGAATATACCCAAGGGATGCCCTAACATACTACAAAAGCATTTGTTCAACTATGTTCATAGCAGCACTATTTGTAATAGCCAGAACCTGGAAACAACCTATGTGCCCCTCAATAGAAGAATGGTTAAAAAAAGGTGTGGAACATATACACATTAGAGTTTTACTCAGCGGTAAAAAACAATGACATCTTGAATTTTGCATGCAAATGGATGGAAATAGAAAACGCTTTACTGAATGATGTAACCCAGACCCAAAAAGAGGAATATGGTATGTACTCACTCATAAGTGGATTCTAGCCATAGTTAAAGGTCTTCGAGTCTATAATTTGTGATCCTAGAGAAGCTGAATAAGAAGGTGAACCTGAAGGAAATCATATAGTCATCCTCCTGGATATTAGAAGTAGGCAAGATTGCCAGACAAACTTGGGTGTACTGGGGGTGGGGGTGGAAGTAAGAGGAGATGGTTAGGGAGAGGAAAGAAAGGAAGGATTACGGATGGCTTGGGGGAATGGAAGAGGGGAGGGAGGAAGGATGGTTATGGGAGCAGGGAAGTTTATATATCAACTAAGGGAGCCATTTTAGGGTTTGAAAGAGACCTGATTCTGGAGGGGTTCCCAGGTCCAAGGAGAGGTCCCCCAGATTGTACTCTGGGCAGCAGAGGAGAGGGTGCCTGAACTGGCCTTGGCCCATAACCATACTGATGAATATTTTGCATATTACCACAGAACCTTCATATGGCGATGGATGGAGATAGAGACAGAGACACATATTGGAACACTGGACTTAACTCCCTAGGTCCAAATGAGAAGCAGAGGGAGGGAGATCATATGCAAGAAAAGCAAAATCAGAGGGGACCTTCATCTGACGATGGATGGAGATAGAGATGGAGACCCACACTGGAGCACTGGAAGTCAGAACCGTGAAAGGTGCGTTCACCCACTGATACAAGGGGACTGATCGAATGAGAGCTCACCAAGGCCAGCTGGACTGGGACTGAACGAGCATGTGATCAAACCGGACTCTCTGAATGTGGTTGACATGGGGGCTGACTGAGCCCCCAAGGTCTAAATGAAGACTGAGAAGCCATTGATAATGGCACTGGGTCTTGTTTCGTCTGCATGGACTGGCTTTTTGGGATCCTGGCCTGTTTGGATGCTCACCTTCCTGGACCTGGAGGGAGGGGGAAGGAACTTGGATTTCCCACAGGGCCGGAAGCCCTGACTGCTCTTGGGAATGGTGAGGGAGGAAGAGAGGGAGCAGACGGAGTGGGGGGAGCGGGAGCGTATTGGGAGGAGGGGAGGAAGTGGAAAGAGTGTTTTAGAATACTTGATTAAACAAGTCTAAGGGGAAAAAAAAAGGAGGAGGAGGAGAGAAAAGGACAGTGGGAGAGGCAAAGAAAAGGACCCAAGGCCAGCAGGAGGGTGTGAGGAGACTACTGAGGGACAGAGCAGAGATGGCAAAACCCAGGGGAAATGCTTGGTGAGTTGAGGGAAACCAAATGGAAGTGAAGTCAAACCTCTGGAAGCATCTATCATCTAGCATGAGGCTGATTCCTTTAAGCTTGGTTATAAAACCATACTAGCATCAGAGAGTCAGTTACTAGTACGTCCTGGGCACCTACTTTCTCTCACTTTTTGTCTTATAGCATCCTGGTTTTTAAAAACTTGTTTTGAGATGGGCTTTCATTGTATTTGCCAGACTGATTTCAAATTCCTGGACTCTCAAATGAGCCTCTTCTGGGACTGCAGAATGCCGACCTAGAAGTGCACCCTGCCACACTAGGGTTTGAATCAGAGCTGGACTGAGCTCTTTTATGTGCATCAGACAAGAGGCAGGCAGTGAGTCATAAGGTTCTGGAAACTAAGGACACTTAAAAGCCTCAGGAAGTACAAGAAACTCACAAGATTCACAAGTCCCTCTCCAGAGTCATCAAAATGATTAACAATTGCTGGATAAAGAGAGTGTGGAGCCTGGGGGCTGTGCAGGGAATTCCAGGGACGCAAGTTTTCTGGGTTCCTACCCATGCTGGGGTGGACTTTGCAGAGATCCAGCTTCTTTTGAGTCACCCAGTCTTCTGCAAGTCACCCCTCCATGTCTCGGTCATTGAGCTGGGCTTGGGTGGATCCACTTCTTTGTTCTGCCACCAGCGCCCTATCCAGGCTGAACAGGTGTTTCCTTACACCTCCCCAGCAACTGCCACGCAGTCCCCCAAACACTGCCCAAGGCCTTCGTTTAGCAGGACCTCCGTGTTACCTTAAACTAGTACTTTCACGTCTTAGAAAAATTTAAGACAGATAAAAGTTTGTTTTTTTCCTCTTCTAAGCATTTCAAGTAGACGAGACATAAATATTCATGACTGACATGGAAAAACTGGCTAGGGAGAGGTTGTGGAGGAGCAAATTATCCTGTGAAATCTTTGTCGCGCGGCCCCTTACTTCCTTGGTAAACTCTCCTGCAGAAAGCAGAGCATCGAATGTCAGGGGGGCCATCCTCACCCACGTGTGAACGATCTCTGAGCAGACAATGTTTTTCACCCCATGACAGTGCCCACAATATTCCTTTCCTGGTAACTCCACCCTACCACAATTCCTCTGTTTAGAAGTCAGAGACTGTCCTTTCTGTGAACTGTGGACCTCACTTGTTGGGCCATCTGTTGAGCAGATTTGTAGGTCACTACACAGATATAACTTGTAACTGGAAAGTTGATGCCCAAGTTGTCTCTTGTACCTCACGATACAAACCTGGGGATGACTGAACAGGTCAGGGACCAAGCTCAGTCAGGATCACGGATTTTCAGTCCCTAGGGCCGAGGTTAGAGAATCTTACTTAAGACCTACGTACACTAACTGACTCCCAGAAGGTTACCCCACAAGGATGCTTCCTCCAATAGTGTTTTAACCCCCAGGGCTGTGCCTGGCACACACAATGTGCTCTGTCAATCATTTCAGTTTGAAAGCCTGGTGCCTTTCCAGCCATGGCACTCTGCTCAAGGAGCCAAGAACACCACGACCGTGTTTGCCCACTCTCCTTATTGAAGGTTTAAACCACCTGTTCAAATGGCAAAAGGGGGGAAGGAGGGAAAGAACAGAGGAAGGAGGGCATTGGGATAAAAGGGAAAAGAGGAAAGAGAGGAAAGGGGATGGAGAGGGTTTTAAACGTATTCCTCAGACCTGCTGATAGCTTCTAGTTTTATCAGATGGTCTTTGAAAATAAGGCTCAAATTCTAAGGGGTCAAATTCTCATAAACAACCAATAAACCATTTTACTCTTTTCTTTCTAAAAAAAAAAAAAGGTGTTGCTACTGGATACTCTATTCCAAAAAATCACTTAGGGCTTGGTTACCAGGTCTTTTGAGATGTAAGGGGATAATTATATTTGCTTGTTTTGTTTGTGTGTGTCTTGGAAGTCTTGTGACCTCCCCTTTTGATTGAGGTATATAAGAACTATGAGTAGTAAGTAACCTTTTTTGTTGTTGTTGTTACAGTATTCACTGGAAGTCCTCACAAATTGATCTTCATTGATCTTCTTCTCTTGTCTGTTAGTTTTCTCAATCCTCATTCCCCTTTTCCAGGAATGTGTGAACAAGTTGCCTGGTCCTGAAAGAGGTAGTCAACATATTTAATTATCAATATATATATTTTTTCTTATAGAACTAGATGCTAAAATTAGTAAACTTTGGCCATAAAGTAAATTATAAGTGATTTTAAAAATAAAGAAAGGAAGGAGTTCTAGAACTATTTAGTTTTTATGAAGTGAAAAAAACGGTCACAATCTAAATGCATTTTACTAAAGGTATGTGTGTGTGTGTGTGTGTGTGTGTGTGTGTGTGTGTGTGTGTGTGTGTTTAGTAGTAAAGATGCAAAGAACTGTGCCATCCCAGATAACT
The DNA here is from genome assembly GCF_982192425.1 of Myodes glareolus. NCBI lineage: Eukaryota > Metazoa > Chordata > Mammalia > Rodentia > Cricetidae > Myodes > Myodes glareolus. The sequence continues at coordinate 77,722,036 of NC_142031.1, read as the reverse complement.
TGATAATATGTATGAAAGTTAAGTCAGCTTGTCAAAGTATGATTGTACTTAGCAAACAGAGAGATGAGTGTTGCATTCCAAAAAGTTTTTTTTTTATTATCCAATTGATGGCCCCACATATAGAGTGTGTCACCCATATAAAGGACAGGTATTTCCAAAAATCTGTTTGGAAATACGTCACAGTCATGCACAGAGGTTTGTCTATTAAGAAATTATAAGTCCTGTGAACTTGACAAGATGGACCATCTCGAGTTTATTATCCAAGTTTGTGTATTAAATGCTTTTTTTCAAAAAATGGCTATGGATTTCAACTCTTAACCACATTGCGCTTGTTAAGAAGCACCAGGGGATTATACGACTGTTATAACATATTATTTCTAAATTCATTAAATAAAATCCTGAATACAACCACGCCCATTGCAGGGTTTTATTTTCCAGATAACTCTGGGTGCCAATGGAAAGAATCTCAAGCTGCAATTATACATTCCTGAAATCCAGTGCTGAGTTTTGATGCAGATGCTTTAGATATTTGCTAAATGTCTCATTCAATCAGAAGACAAAGGTATAAATTACACAAAGTAGAAATGTGAAGTTTTTTCATTAGACAACTTTTGCTTATAGTCTATTTGTCATAAAACTTGTGACTTTTGTTAGCATAACGATTATTCAAAGGTGATTCAAAAGAACTAGTGAGTTTATAATCTTAATTTTTAAGGAGTCTCTTAGAAAATTTACCTAAAATCTACACACACTAGTTTGATCAACTGCAAAATGTAAGTGACTGCCATAAAATGCAACAGTTACATCCTTGATTAGACTGTTCAGTCTTTCATCAATGTTTTATTTAAAGCCAGTATTGGCTAAGCTCTCCCGTCTGCCATCCCGGCTTCCATCCAGAGGGCCATCGGAAGGGTGAGTTTGCTTCCAGCCTGCGGCAGGGGCCCGACGAGGAGGAGCTCGGACTTTCCCCGACCCCATAGACTCCCAGGTCACCCTGCAGTGCTGGCTCCACCCTGATAAGCTCTCCTGCCTGCCATCCCAGCTTCCATCAGGTACAAATTCTTATATTTCTCCCTTCCCCCTGGGGCCATAAAATTTCCCCAGCTCAGGTGCCTTGCACACTGGGCCTGGGCTGTAGGCGCATCCTGGCAGGAGGCAGTTCCTGGGTCTTAAAGGCCTCCCTGAGGATAGGTGGACCTGGTGTCAGCTCAGCGACATTCCTGACCAGCAAGGGGCCCTGACTTCTAGCAGAGGGCCATCAGAGGGCTTCCATCCAGGCCTCCCTGAGGACGGTGGGCCCAGTGTCAGCTCAGCGACATTCCTGACCAGCAAGGGACCCTGACTTCTGGCAGAGGGCCATCAGAGGGGTGAGTTTGCTTCTGGCCAGCGACAGGCGTCCAACGAGGAGGAGTTTGGACTTTCCCCGACCCCATAGACTCCCAGGTCACCCTGCAGTGCTGGCTCCACCCTGCTAAGCTCTCCTGCCTGCCATCCCAGCTTCCATCCAGGTACAAATTCCTATATTTCTCCCTACCCCCTGGGGCCATAAAATTTCCCCAGCTCAGCTACCTTGTGAGCTGGGCCTGGGCTGTAGGTGCATCCCGGAAAGAGAGAATGCCTGTCCTTCAATAGCCTGCCTGAGTAAAGGTGGGCATTCTGTCAGTGAAGTCCCTGCCTAACAAGGGAACCTGACCCAGGACCAGAAGTTCCAATAGAGAGCATTTGAAGGAAGAGATGGGCAGACGCCAAGGCAAGACCTCCTCCAACAATCTGAAAAACAACATGAAAACACCAGATCACAACGACCCTACAATAGAAGGACTTGAACACCTTAACTCAGAAGAAGTGGAAAAAAGTGCCATTATGAAAGCAATAGAGTCCCTTAAACAGGATATGAATAACTCCCTTAAAGAATTGGATGAAAAGTATAACAAAAAGATTGAAGAAATGAGTATAGAAATGGATGAGAAATATAACAAAAAGATTGAAGAAAAAAGTAAATCCGTGAATAATACCCTGAGAAACCAAGAAAAAACAATCAAACAGGTAAAGGAAACAGTTCAAGAATTGAAAACTGAAATGGAGACAATGAAGAAAACACAAACCGAGAACCGGCTGGATATGGAAAACCTAGGTAAAAGAACAGAGACTACAAAACCAAGTATAACCAATAGAATACAAGAGATAGAAGAACGAATCTTAGATTCTGAAGATACCATAGAGAAAATAAATGTTCTGGTCAAAGAAAACGGCAAATGCAACAAATTCTCTTCACAAAACATTCAGGAAATCTGGGACACAATAAAAAACCAAATCTAAGAATAATAGGGATTAAAGAAGGAGAAGAACTGCAGATCAAAGGCCCAGAAAATATATTCAACAAAATTATAGAAGAAAACCTTCACAATCTAAAGAACGATATTCCTATGAAGGATCAAGAAGCATACAGAGCATCAAATAGACTGGATCAAAAAAAACATCCCCTTGCCATGTAATAATCAAAACGCAAAACATACAGATTAAAGAAAGAATATTAAGAGCTGCAAAGGAAAAGGGTCAAGTGACTTATAAAGGTAAATCTATCAGGCTTACACCAGATTTCTCTATCGAAACCATGAAAGCCAGAAGATCCTGGATAGAGGTACTGCAGAAACTAAGAGACCATGGATGCAAACCCAGACTACTATACCCAGCCAAGCTATCATTCACAATCAACGGAGAAAACAAAATATTCCAGGGTAAAAATAAATTTAAACAATTCGTAGCCACAAATCCAGCCTTACAGAAAGTAATAGAAGGAAAATCGCCACCCAAGGAATCCAACATTGTCATCACTACCTACAATAACCCAGACATCTAGCAATCCTTCACAACCACAACTCAAAGAAGACAAACACACAAACTCTACTACAAATACACAAATAAAATAATAACCGGAATCAACAACCACTGGTCATTAATATCACTTAATATTAATGGACTCAACTCACCTATAAAAAGGCACAGACTAAGAGATGGGATACGAAAACAGGATCCACCATTCTGCTGTTTACAAGAAACACACCTCAACCACAAAGATAGACATCTACTCAGAGTAAAGGGTTGGGAAAAGGTTTTCCAAGCAAACGGACCTAAGAAACAAGCAGGCGTGGCCATTCTAATATCTAACAAAACTGACTTCAAACTAAAATCAATCAGAAGAGATGGAGATGGACATTTTATACTCATAACAGGAACAGTTAATCAGGAGGAAGTCTCAATCCTGAATATCTATGCCCCTAATAAAAGCACCCACTTATGTAAAAGAAAAACTTTTAGAACTCAAGGCAGTCATCAAACCACACACACTAATAGTAGGAGACCTCAACATACATTTCTCACCAATGGACAGGTCAATCAAACAGAAACTCAACAGAGAAATTAGAGAATTACTAGAGGTAATGAATCAAATGGACTTAACAGATATCTATAGAACATTCCACCCAAAAAAGAAAGAATATACCTTCTTCTCTGCAGCTCATGGAACCTTCTCAAAAATTGATCACATAATTGGTAACAAAGCAAACTTCCACAGATACAAAAAAATATTACTAACCACCTGAGTCTTGTCAGACCACCAAGGATTAAAGTTAGAATTCAATAACAATTTGAACACCAGAAAGCCTACAAACGCGTGGAAGTTGAACAGTCAACTACTGAATCATTCCTGGGTCAAGGAAGAAATAAAGAAAGAAATTAAAGTCTTCCTTGAATTTAATGAAAATAAAGACACAACATACTCAAACCTATGGGACACTATGAAAGCAGTGCTAAGAGGAAAGTTCATAGCACTAAGTACCAAATTAAAGAAAACGAAGAAAGCACATATTGGAGACTTAACAGTACACCTGAAAGCTCTGGAAAAAAAAGAAGCAGACTCTCCCAGGAGGAGTAGAAGATTGGAAATAAGCAAACTAAGGGCTGAAATCAACAAAATAGAGACACAGAAAACAATCCAAAAAAAATCAACGAAACAAAAAGTTGGTTCTTGGAGAAAATCAACAAGATTGACCAACCCCTATCCAAATTAATCAAATGGCAGAGAGAGAACACTCAAATTAATTAGATCAGAAATGAAAAGGGGGACATAACCACAGACACAGAGGAAATTCAGAGAATCATTAGATCTTACTATGAAAGTTTATATGCCACAAAGTTGGAAAATGTAAAAGAAATGGATTGGATTTTAGATAAATACCATTTACCAAAGTTAAATCAAGACCAGGTGAACAATCTAAATAGACCTGTTAGTGGCAAAGAATTAGAAGCTGTTATCAAAAACCTCCTGACCGAAAAAAGCCCAGGGCCAGATGGTTTCAATGCAGAATTCTACCAGAACTTCCAAGAAGAGCTAATACCTATACTCCTTAAGGTATTTTACAATATAGAAACAGAAGAGTCATTGCTAAACTCTTTTTATGAAGCTACAGTTACCCTGATACAAAAACCACATAAAGACACAACCAAGAAAGAGAATTGCAGGCCAATCTCACTCATGAACATCGACGCAAAAATTCTCAACAAAATCCTGGCAAACCGATTCCAAGAACACATTAGAAAAATTATCCATTATGACTAAGTAGGCTTCATTCCAGAGATGCAGGGCTGGTTCAACATACGCAAATCTATCAATGTAATCCATCATATAAATAAACTGAAAGAAAAAAACCATATGATCATCTCATTAGATGCTGAAAAATCATTTGACAAAATCCAACATCCCTTTATGATAAAGGTGTTGGAGAGATTGGGGATACAAGGATCATACCTAAATATAATAAAAGCTATTTACAGCAGGCAGTCAGCTAACATCAAACTGAAGAGAGAGAAACTCAAAGCCATTCCATTGAAATCAGGAACAAGACAAGGCTGTCCACTCTCCCCATACCTCGTCAATATAGTGCTAGAATTTCTAGCAATAGCAATACGACAACATAAGGGCATCAAGGGGATTCAAATTGGAAAGGAAGAAGTTAAACTCTCGTTATTTGCAGATGATATGATAGTATACATGAGTGACCCCAAAAACTCTACCAAAGAACTCCTACAGCTGATAAACACCTTTAGTAATATGACAGGATACAAGATCAACTCCAAAAAATCAGTTGCCCTCCTATACACAAAGGAAAAAGAAGCAGGAAGGGAAATCAGAGAAACTCCACCTTTCACGATAGCCACAAATAGCATAAAATATCTTGGGATAACTCTGACCAAGGAAGTGAAAGACCTATTTGACAAGAACTTTAAATCTTTGAAGAAAGAAATTGAGGAGGATACCAGAAAATGGAAAGACCTCCCCGATCTTGGATTGGGAGGATCAACATAGTAAAAATGGCAATTGTACCAAGAGCAATCTATAGATTCAATGCAATCCCCATCAAAATCCCATCTAACTTCTTCACAGACCTTGAGAGAATAATAAATAATTTTATATGGAAAAACAAAAACCCAGGATAGCCAAAATAATCTTATACAATAAAGGAACTTCTGGAGGTATAACCATCCCTGACTTAAAACTCTATTACAGAGCAACAGTATTGAAAACAGCTTGGTACTTGCATAAGAACAGAGAAGTAGACCTATGGAATCGAATAGAAGACTCAGATATTAACCCACAAACCTATGAACACTTGATTTTCGACAAGGAGGCTAAAGGTATGCAATGGAAGAAGGAAAGCATCTTTAACAAATGGTGCTGGCATAACTGGATGTAAACCTGTAGAAGAAAGAAAGTAGATCCATATCTATCACCATGCACAAAAATCAAGTCCAAATGGATTAAAGACATCAACATTAATCCGACCACTTTGAACCAGATAGAAGAAAAAGTGGGAAGTAGTCTATAAGACATAGGCACAGGAGACCACTTCCTAGGTAGAACCCCAGTAGCACAGACAATAAGAGAATCAATGAATAAATGGGACCTCCTGAAACTGAGACGTTTCTGTAAAGCAAAGGACACTGTCAGTAAGACAGAAAGGCTACCTTCGGACTGGGAAAAGATCTTCACCAACCCCTCATCAGATAAAGGCCTGATTTACAAAATATACAAAGAAATCAAGAAACTAGACACTAAAACTCTAATTAACCTAATTAAAAAATGGGGTGCTGATCTGAACAGAGAATTCTCAACAGAAGAACTTCGAATGGCCAAAAGCACTTAAGGTCATGCTCAACCTCCTTAGCGATCAGGGAAATGCAAATCAAAACAACTATGAGATACCATTTTACACTGCTCAGATTAGCTAAAGTCAAAAACACCAACGATAGCCTATGCTGGAGAGGATGTGGAGAGAAGGGAACTCTCATCCATTGTTGGTGGGAATGCAAACTTGTGCAGCCACTGTGGAAATCAGTGTGGCGGTTTCTCAGGAAACTGTGAGTCAACCTCCCTCAAGACCCAGCAATTCCACTCTTGGGAATATACCCAAGAGATGCCCTAACATACCACAAAAGCATTTGTTCAACTATGTTCATGGCTGCACTATTTGTAATAGACAGAAACTGGAAACAACCTAGGTGCCCCTCATTAGAATGGTTAAAGAAGGAGTGGAACATATATACATTAGAGTTTTTCTCAGCGGTAAAAAACAATGACATCTTGAATTGTGCATGCAAATGGATGGAAATAGAAAACGTTTTACTGATTGTGGTAAGCCAGACCCAAAAAGAGGAATATGGTATGTATTCACTCATTAGTGGATTATAGCCATAATTACAGGTCTTGGAGCCAATTATTTGTGATCCTAGAGAAGCTAAATAAGAAGGTGAACCTGAAGAAAACCAGGTAGTTATCCTCCTGGAGATTGAAAATAGACAAGAGTCCCAGGAAACCTCGGGTGCATGGGGGTGGGGGAGTTGTTGAAAGAGGAGAGGGTTAGAGAGAAGGGAGTAGAGGAGAAATGGGGAAAGATCGGGGGATTGGGATGGGGGGGAGGAGGAAGGATGGATATGGGAACAAAGAAGTATATATCTCAACGAAGGGAGCCATTTTAGGGTTTACAAGAGACTTGATTATAAATGGGATCCCAGGTCCAAGGAGAGATCCCCAGATGGTTCTCTGGACAGAGGAGAGGGTGCCTGAACCGGCCTTGGCCCATAACCATACTGATGAATATTTTGCTTATCACCATAGAACCTTCATCTGGCGATGTATGGAGATTGAGACAGAGACTCACATTGGAACACTGGACTTAACTCCCTAGGTCCAAACGAGAAGCAGAAGGAGAATGTGAGCAAAGAAGGCAAGACCAGAGGGAACCTTCATCTGAGGATGGATGGCGATACAGACAGAGACCCACATTGGAGCACCGGACTGAGCCCCCCATGCTCCAAATGAGGAGCAGATGGAGGAAGAACATGAAAAAGGAAAATAGGACTGCGAGGGGTGCGATCACCCACTGATACAAGGGGCCTGATCTAATGAGAGTTCACCAAGGCCAGTTGGACCGGGATTGAACGAGCACGTCATCCAATCAGATTCTCTGAATGTGACTGGCTTGGGGTCTTTCTGAAAACCATTGACAATGACACTGGGACTTGTTTCCTCTGTATATACTGGATTTTGGGGATCCAGTCTGTTTGAAGTCTCACCTTCCTGGATCTGGAGGGAGGGGGGAGGAACTTGATCTTTCCACAGGGCAGGAAACCCTGACTTCTCTAAGGGATGGAGAGGGAGGAGGAGAGGGAGTGGGGGGGAAGTGTTGGGAGGAGGGGCGGAAATAGAAACTTTTATAAATTAATAAACTTAAAAGAAAAAAAAGCCAGTATTGCCATTTCTTCTGTGAGATGTATAACATTTATGTCTATGAAACACTGTAGTATATTTAATTTAGCCTACATCTTTTTTCTTGGCTTACAATTTGTTCAAAGTCTTAATACATAAGTTCATAGTCTCATGGAAAAGCATTCTTGGCAACTTGGTAGTGGATATATAACTTCCAATAATACATTGTGAATATCAACCACCTGCAAGTGTAAAATTCAGCATATATTGAATTATATTTTTACATAATCCATTTAGTTATAATAAATTCTTAAATAGTGAAGAGCACATAGAGTAAACACATTTTATTTGTGAATAAGTTGGAACACAAAAGTTCATAGTTGGAACACATAAAAAAATCCTCAAGTGGAATAAATCAGTCTTTATGTGGATTTAAACAAATCTCCAGGGGAAGAGGATATGGGTAAATATGCAAGGTGTAGTTAATTTGAATATATTGAATAATAGACCCTTTCCTTTTGTCTGGATTTTATTATTTTTCATCAAAAATATATTCTTGTCCCCTACAGTGCATCCTGGCATCAGTTTCCCCCCTCCCTAGCAACTACATGCCTTCCTTCTCCCCTTGATCCACTACTCTGCCTTTTCTCTTCATAACAGGAACAGGACTCCAATGGACAACAACCAAACATTACAAAACAAGATACAATAAGACAAGGCAAAACCCTCATATAGAGCCTGGACAATGCAACCCAATAAAAGGAAGAATCCCAAGAACAGGCAAAAGTGCCAGAGACATACTAGCTCTCGCTTTTCTGAATTCCATAAAGATATCCAGCTGAAAGCTAAAACATATATTCAGAGGATGTGGAATAGATCCTAACAGACTGATTTCTTACCACGTTTATCTCTGTAGACCCATAAGATCCCTTATTAGTTGATTCAATGTACTATGTTCTCCTAGTATCCTCCACTGCAGAGGGCTGTGGGTGTATGTAGCAGGTGACAGCTTGTGTTCAGCACATTGATCTACCCAATGAGTGATTCTTGATGCTATGTCCTACCTGGGTAAAGTTCTTTGGGTTACTCACTATGCAATACAGTTGCTTTTGTCTGTAATTTCTCTAGTGAACCTTTCATTTCTTCCCTAAGAACAACTTTTGGTGTACTGCTTGTATGTTTATCTCATGAAAATACTCCATCTATTGGGCACACATATAGCTGGGAATTATCAGGAAGATGAATTCTGCTTAATCCATATAATTTTGATGAATAGAAATAAAACTAGGATATTTTGCATTATTTCGAATGCCATAGGATTCTCAATCAAAAAGACATCCTTTTACACATACCACTAAGTTTAAACTCTAGTACAAATTCAAAGCAGGATGATAGCTCTTGGAGATAAATATCTGGTTGCCCCTAGAGATGAATATATGAGGTCATTTTCCCAGGTGTTTTGTTAATTCAAGCTCAGGATAGAAGCAACTTTAGAAGACAAACTTTCTCAGTAATGAATTTTTTCCACGTAGTCCCAGTCTTGGGTTAAGGGTTGAGTCAATTCTTTATTGTTTGGGATCTCTCACCAACTTAGAACTATATGCACGGATAAGTGCTACTCACTGGCCAGTCACGGTAATCTCTCCAGCTTAAGAAAAATTATGTGACCTATATTGTGGTATGAGAATGAGTCAGGTCCTGAAAAAGTAACTGATAATTGTCTAAATTTTGGCTCTGAGAGGAGCAGTAGAGGTGGAGAGAAAGAAACTGTGTTGAACTATGTAGTGAGCTGCTGAAAGAAAGAGCTGTGCAGAATGTGAGTGAAGTGTGTGTGTGCTGAGTGAGAGAACTGTGAACGAGTAAATGAATGAGAGCTAAGTGAGTAAAGAGTGTGTGAATGATATAGGAGTATGTGTGTGAGTGAGTGAGAGAGAGCTGTATGAAAGAGCTTCTGTAATGCAAAGGAACTGTGTAAAGACTTGTGTGACTGAGTATGAAGGAACTGGGTAAAACACTGAATGGTTAGAGAGATATGTATAAAAGATGTATAGATATAGCTGCGTGGAAATATGCAGCTGTGCAGAGATAGATTTGTAGCTGTATGTAGACAGAGATTTTCAGACAGCATTTTTAAGATAAGTAAAAGAGAAAGTTATCGTGAGGAAGCAAGTGTGTTTCCTTATTTTTTTCACCTCAGAAGAAATGTCCAGCCCTCAGATTGGTAAATTTTTTTTTAAAAAATCACTGCATTGATGATTTTTTTTTACTTACCCTGGGGCTGACTGAGGACTGGGCCAGTCATAATCCATTTCTTCTGAAGAATACAACCTTTCCTTCCCCTTTTCCATAAGGTTCTCTAAGCTCCATCCTGTATGCCCAAATCACACTCTCTCTGTGAATAAAGTCAGCCTGAATAAAGTCTCTGCGCTACTCCCACTTGCTGCTATTGGAAGCCTTTCTGTTGAAATCTGGATAAGACACCAAACTGAATATATGAATTAGGAAACATTTCATTGACTTTTTCCAGTCATGTTTGCTTCTACCCTAGATTTCTAGACTATCCATATCCAGTTTCTGATTTCTGGTCATTTAGAAAATGGAGGACATGGACTCCCTTTCGTGGTATGGAACTCAAGTTAAAACAAACATTAGTTGATCATTTCCTTAAGTTGTGCACCACCATTGCTCCAATGCTTCTTGCAGACAGGACATATTCTAGGTAGAGGGTTTTTGGATTGGATTTCTGTCTTGGTTTCTCTTTCCATTGCCTGCAGAATCCCTTCCTGTATGAAAGGAGTGAAGAATTCATGGAGGCACCAGTTCGACCTCTCCAAATTCAATGAATTGTGTGGATTGTGTCCTCAGCAATGTCTCTAAAAACTCTCATTTTTTAGAGACCAACTATCTATCCAATCATCATCCTGGGTTATTTAGGGAGACAAAAGACCTCTTTGAAAAAGAACTCAACTAAGTGCAGCAAATACCCACAACTAGATGATATTCTGATAGTCAATTCATACTCTTTATTCTCCATAACTAGGAGTTCTCACTAGTGTCATTTTTTTAGGTCCCAGGAAGTTTCAACTGTACTAGATTTCCATACAACCTCTGACATGCCCTCTAATTCTAGCTGCCTCTTCACAAATTCTTTCCCTGCATTCCCACTCCACATTAGATCAATCCTAACCTGTCCCCACCGACAACCAGTCTACTTGTATATTGATTCAATTTCTCATACACAAAAAGTCCCATGCCCCTCCCAGTCTTCCTCTTTAACTAACCTTTTGGTTATGTGGATTGTGTTTGATTAATATTTTCTTAACCTTAAAAGTCCACTAATAAGTGAATTCAAATATTTCTTTTTATGTTTCTTGGTTATGTCACTCAGGATGTTTCTCATTTCCATAGTTATAATCATTTATCTAAAAATTTCATAATTTTTTTCTTTTATAACATTTGAATAATAGCCATTATATAAATGTACTATGTTTTCATTATCCATTTTTTAGTTGAAAGGCATCTACATGTTTCCAGTTTCTGGGTCACTATGAATAAAGTCACAATTATCATTGTTAAGCAAGTGTTCTTATGGTACAATGTGGTACTCTTTGGGTATATGACAAATAGTAGTATAGATGAATATTCAGGTAGATCAACTCCCAATTATCTGAGAAACCACAATTTTGATTTACAAAGTGGCTGTATAACTACCACTTGTGTTATTAATTTTTGTTACTCTGACAGGTATAACATGAAATTATGAAATCGCAGAATAGTATTATTTGTGTTTTTCAATGGCCAAGGATGATTCTGATTCTCAGTAATTTCAGATTCCACCAATAAAAATTCTCTGTTTAGAGCCCTACCCCATATTTTATTGGATTATTCTATTTGCTACCTCTTTTCTTGAGTTCTTTATATATTTTGTATAATAGACCTTTGTCCAATGTAGATTTGTTAAAAATATTTTTTTTCTATAGGTTACCTCATGGTTAGATTGGCTGTCTCCTTTCCCATATAAAAATGTTTCCGTTTTATTAGGTCCAATTTATTCTTTGTAAAACTTAGAATCAAAATCCAGTGGTCCATCTCCATGTATTAAAATCACAGATACCCTGAAGCAGCAGCCTCCCAAAGCTGAAACCATCACTCACCCCATTTGCAACCACCAGGCCCTTGGCCCTGAATGTACCTGGAGAGTCCATGAGACCTCATAGCAGCATCTCCACACCTGAAACCATCCACCACCACATCTGTAACAACAGAAGCCTTTGCCTTGACAATACCTGAAGAGGATCCCCCAGAGTTACATCAGCAACCAAAAGAAGCATGGGCTACCTGCACCCAGAAGAAGAGTAAACGCCAAAGATACAGGTCCCAGGCAAATGACAATGTAAGAATACTTTCAACAAGAAAAAGAGCATATAATAATCAAAACACAAAACATACAGATTAAAGAAAGAATATTAAGAGCTGCAAAGGAAAAAGGGCAAGTAACTTATAAAGGTAAACCTATCAGACTTACATCGGACTTCTCTATGGAAACCATGAAAGCCAGAAGGTCCTGGATAGAGGTACTGCAGAAACTAAGAGACCATGGATGCAAACCCAGACTACTATACCCAGTCAAGCTATCATTAACTATCAATGGAGAAAACAAAATATTCCAGGATAAGAACAAATTTAAACAATTCGCAGCCACAAACCCAGCCTTACAGAAAGTAATAGAAGGAAAATCGCAACCCAAGGAGTCCAACATTGCCAGCACTGCTTACAATAACTCAGACATCCAGCGACCCTTCACGAGCTTAACTCAAAGAAGGGACATATACAAACTCTACTAATCAAACAAACAAAAAATAATAATAACCGGCGTCAACAACTACTGGTCATTAATATCACTTAATATTAATGGACTCAATTCACCTATAAAAAGGCACAGACTAAGAGACTGGATACGAAAACAGGATCCAACATTCTGCTGTTTACAAGAAACACAACTCAAAAACAAAGACAGACATCTACTCAGAGTAAAGGGTTGGGAAAAGGTTTTTCAAGCAAAAGGACCTAAGAAACAAGCAGGTGTGGCCATTCTAATCTCGAACAAAATTGACTTCAAACTAAAATCAATCAGAAGAGATGGAGATGGACATTTTATACTCATAACAGGAAAAATTCGTCAGGAGGAACTCTCAATCCTGAATATCTACGCACCTAATATAAAGCCTCCTACTTATGTAAAAGAAACACTTCTAGAACTCAAGGCAGTCATCAAACCACACACACTAATAGTAGGAGACTTCAACACTCCTCTCTCACCAATGGACAGGTCAATCAAATAGAAACCTAACAGAGAAATAAGAGAATTATTGGAGGTATTGAATCAAATGGACATAACAGACATTTATAGAACATTCCACCCAAATAGGAAAGAATATACCTTCTTCTCTGCAGCTCATGGAACCTTCTCGAAAATTGACCACATACTGGGTAACAAAGCAAACTTCCACAGATACAAAAAAAATATTAGTAACCACCTGTGTCTTGTCAGACCACCATGGATTAAAGTTAGAATTCATGAACAGTGCTACCCCCAGGAAGCCAACAAATTCATGGAAGTTGAACAGTCAACTACTGAATCACCCCTGGGTCAAGGAAGAAATAAAGAAAGAAATTAAAGTCTTCCTTGAATTTAATGAAAATAAAGACACAACATACTCAAGCCTATGGGACACTATGAAAGCAGTGCTAAGAGGAAAGTTCATAGCACTAAGTGCCCAATTAAAGAAAACGGAGAAAGCACACATTGGAGACTTAACAGCACACTTGAGAGCTCTCGAAAAAAAAAGAAGCTGATTCACCCAGGAGGAGTCGAAGACTGGAAATAATCAAACTGAGGGCTGAAATCAACAAAATAGAAACACAGAAAACAATCCAAAGAATCAATGAAACAAAAAGCTGGTTCTTGGAGAAAATCATCAAGATCAAAAAGTCCCTATCCAAATTAATCAAACGGCAGAGAGAGAACATGCAAATTAATAAGATCAGAAATGAAATGGGGGACATAACCACAGACACAGAGGAAATTCAGAGAATCATTAGATCTTACTACGAAAATTTATATGCCACAAAGTTGGAAAATGTAAAAGAAATGGACATTTTTTTAGATAAGTACCATATACCAAAGTTTAACCAAGAACAGGTGAACAATCTAAATAGACCTGTTAGTCGTGAAGAATTAGAAGCTGTTATCAAAAATCTCCGTACCATAAAAAGCCCAGGACCAGATGGTTTCAATGCAGAATTCTACCAGAACTTCCAGGAAGAGCTAATACCTATACTCCTTAATGTATTTCACAATATAGAAACAGAAGAATCATTGCCAAACTCTTTTTATGAAGCTACAGTTACCCTGATACCAAAACCACACAAAGACACAACCAGGAAAGAGAATTACAGACCAATATCACTCATGAACATTGACGCAAAAATACTCAATAAAATACTGGCAAACCGAATCCAAGAATACATTAGAAAAATTATCCATTATGATCAAGTGGGCTTCATCCCAGAGATGCAGGGTTGGTTCAACATACGCAAATCTATCAATGTAATCCATCATATAAATAAACTGAAAGATAAAAACCATAAGATCATTTCATTGGATGCTGAAAAAGCATTTGACAAAATTCAACACCCATTTATGATAAACGTGTTGGAGAGACTGGGGATACAAGGATCATACCTAAATATAATAAAAGCAATATACAGCAAACCGTCAGCTACCATCAAATTGAATGGAGAGAAACTCAAAGCCTTTCCACTAAAATCAGGAACACAACATAGCTGTCCATTCTCACCATTCCTCTTCAATATAGTGCTTGAAGTTCTAGCAATAGCAATAAGACAACATAAGGGGATCAAGTGGATTCGAATTGGAAAAGATGAAGTTAAACTTTCGTTATTTGCAGACGATATGATAGTGTACATCAGCGACCCCAAAAACTCTACCAAAGAACTCCTACAGCGGAGAAAAACCTTTAGTAATGTGGAAGGATACAAGATCAACTCCAAAAAATCGGTAGCCCTCCTATACACAAAGGAAAAAGAAGCAGAGAGGGAAATCAGAGAAACATCACCTTTCATGATAGCCACAAATAGCATAAAATATCTTGGGATAACTCTAACCAAGGAAGTGAAAGACCTATTTGACAAGAACTTTAAGTCTTTGAAGAAAGAAATTGAGGAGAATACCAGAAAATGGAAAGACCTTCCCTGCTCTTGGATTGGGAGAATCAACATAGTAAAAATGGCAATTCTACCAAAAGCAATCTATAGATTCAATGCAATTCCCATCAAAATCCCATCAAACTTCTTCACAGACCTTGAGAGAACAATAATCAAGTATATATGGCAAAACAAAAAACCCAGGATAGCCAAAACAATCTTATACAATAAAGGAAATTCTGGAGGCATTACCATCCCTGACTTCAAACTCTATTACAGAGCAACAGTATTGAAAACAGCTTGGTATTGGCATAACAACAGAGAAGTCAACCTATGAAATCGAATAGAAGACCCGGGTATTAACCCACAAACTTATGAACACCTGATTTTGGACAAGGAGGCTAAAGGTATGCAATGGAAGAAGGATAGCATCTTTAACAAATGGTGCTGGCATAACTGGATGTCAACCTGTAGAAGAATGAAAGTAGATCCATATCTATCACCATGCCCAAACTCAGGTCCAAATGGATAAAAGACATCAACATTAATCCGACCACTTTGAACCTGAAAGAAGAGAAAGTGGGAAGTAGTCTACAAGATATAGGCACAGGAGACCACTTCCTAAGCAGAACCCCAGGAGTGCAGACAATAAGAGAAACAATAAATAAATGGGACCTACTGAAACTGAGAAGCTTCTGTAAAGCAAAGGACACTGTCAGTAAGACAAAAAGGCTACCTTCTGACTGGGAAAAGACCTTCACAAACCATTCAACAGACAAAGGTCTGATCTCCAAAATATACAAAGAACTCAAGAAACTAGACACTAAAACTCTAATTAACCCAATTAAAAAATGGGGGTACTGAACTTAACAGAGAATTCACAACAGATGAACTTCGAATGGCTAAAAAGCACTTAAGGTCATGCTCAACCTCCTTAGCGATCAGGGAAATGCAAATCAAAACAACTTTGAGATACCATCTTACACCTGTCAGAATAGCCAAACTCAAAAACACCAATGATAGCCTATGCTGGAGAGGATGTGGAATGAGGGGAACACTCATCCATTGTTGGTGGGAATGCAAACTTGTGCAGCCACTGTGGAAATCAGTGTGGCGGTTTCTCAGGAAACTGGGAGTCAACCTCCCTCAGGACCCAGCAATTCCACTCTTGGGAATATACCCTAGAGATTCCCTAACATACTACAAAAGCATTTGTTCTACTATGTTCATAGCAGCACTATTTATAATAGCCAGAACCTGGAAACAGCCTAGGTGCCCCTCAATAGAAGAATGGTTAAAAAAGTGTGGAACATATACACATTAGAGTTTTACTCAGCGGTAAAAAACAATGACATCTTGAATTTTGCATGCAAATGGATGGAAATAGAAAATGCTTTACTGAGTGAGGTAAGCCAGACCCAAAAAGAGGAACACGGTATGTATTCACTCATAAGTGGATTCTAACTATAATTAAAGGTCTTTGAGCCTATTATTCGTGATCCTAGAGAAGCTAAATAAGAAGATGAACCTGATGAAGTTTATTTAGCTATCCGCCAGGAGGTAGGAAATAGACAAGAGTCCCAGGTAACCTCGGGTGCATGGGGGGGGGGTGGGAGGGTTGTTGGAAGGGGAGAGGGTTAGAGAGAAGGGAGTAGGGGAGGAATGGGGAAGATCGGGGGACTGGGATGGGGAGGAGGGAGGAAGGATGAATATGGGATCAGGCAAGTATATACCTCAATTAAGGGAATCATTTTAGGGTTTACAAGAAACTTGATTATAAAGGGGATCCCAGGTCCAAGGATAGATCCTCAGATGGTTCTCTGGACAGAGGAGAGGGTGCCTGAACCGGCCTTGGCCCACAACCATACTGATGAATATTTTGCATGTCACCATAGAACTCTCATCTGGCGTTGGATGGAGATAGAGACGGAGACCCATGTTGGAACACTGGCCCAACTCCCTAGGTCCAAATGAGAGGCAGAAGGAAAGAGAACATGAGCAAAGAAGGCAAGGGCAGAGGAAACCTTCATCCGACGTTGGATGGCGATACAGACGGAGACCCATATTGGAACACCAGACTGGGCACTCCATGCTCCAAATGAGGAGCAGAAGGATGAAGAAAATAAAAAAATTAATCAGGACTGCGAGGGATGCGAGTACCCACTGATACAAGGGGACTGATATAATGAGAGTTCACCAAGGCCTGCTGGACTGTTACTGAACAAGGACGTGATCCAACCAGATTCTCTGAATGTGGTTGGCCCGGAGCCTTTCTGAAAAGCCATTGACAATGACACTGGGACTTGCTTCCTCTGCATATACTGGATTTTGGCGATCCAGTCTGTTTGGACTCTCACCTTCCCTGGACCTGGAGGGAGGGGGGAGGAACTTGAACTTCCCACAGGGCAGGAATCCCTGACTGCTCTAGGGGATGGAGAGGGAGGAGGAGAGGGAGTGGGGGGGAGTGGGAGGTTGTTGGGAGGAGGGGCTGAAATGGAAACTTTTATAATTTAATTTTAAAAAAAAGGAAAGAAAAAGAGCTTTGTAGCACCACCAGAAACTAGTGGTTCTACATCAGGAAGACATGAACATATCCTGGAGTTGAAACAGAAAAAAAAATCTTGAAAAAACTTTATGAATATGGCAAAGGTTCTAAAGAAGTAATGAAAAATTCCTTTAAAGAAATGGAGGGAAAGATAAACAAATAAATTAAAAGAAATCAGCAAATCCCTAAAAGAAGGCAAAAAAAAAACAATGGAAAAAAATTAAAAATTGGCAGAAAGGTTTCAAGAGTCAAAAATTGAAATAGAGTCAATAAAGTAAATATAAACAGAAGGAAATCTGGAAGTAGAAAATCTAGGTAAATTATAATGAACTACAAAAGAAATAATAACAGAATGAAAGAGATAGAAGAGAGAATCTCAGAGGTTGAAGATACAATAAAGGTAATAGACTCATTGATCAAAGAATATGCTACATCCAACAAATTCTTAATACTCAGGAAATCTGGGGCATTGTGAAAAGATCCGACCTAAAAATAATAGGGATAGAAGAAAGAGAAGAACTTCAGATAAATGGCACAAAAATATATTCATCAAAGTTATAGAAGAAAACTCTTCAAGCCTAAAGAAAGATATACCTATGAAGGGACATGAGCTTACAGAACACCAAACAGGCTGGAACAAAACAATGTCCCCTTCTAATATAATAATTAAAAATGCTAAAATATAAAATAAAGAATGTTAAGAAGTGCAAATAAAAGGACCAAATAACATATAAAGTCAGACCCATCAGAATTACACCCAACTTCTTAATAGATACTCTGAAAGCAAGAAGATCATAGAAAGACATGCTGAAGACTCTAAGAGTCCAAAGATGCTAGTCCAGACTGATATACCTGAAAAGTTTTCAGTTACCATAAATGCATTAAACAAGATATTCAATGGCAAAACAAAATTAAAATAACATCTATCCATAAATCCAGTTCTGCAGTAGGCACTAGAATGAAAACTCCTGAAAACGGACATTGGCTATGTGTACAAAATCAAAGGCAGTAGAAAATCCCACTACAGCAAAACCCAACACACAGGCACACATGCAAACACACACACACACACACACACACACACACACACACACACACACAATACCACCACCACCAATAAACCCACAGATAACAGAAACTAACAATCACTGGCCATTAATATCTTAAAATTAATGGTGTCAATTCACCTATAAAAAGACGCAGACTATGAGGATGGAAATAAAAACAGTATCAATTCTTTGGCTGCATTCAAGAAACACACCTCAACTTCAAAGACAGATATTGCCTCAGAGTAAAGAATGGGGAAAATTTTCCAATTAAATGAACATAAGAAACAAGCTGGTATAGCTATCCTAATACCTACACAAAACAGAATTTAAACTGAAATTAATCAAAGAAGATGAAAACAGGCATTTTAGAATTATCACAGCAAAAATCCATGAATAATAAATGTTAATTATGTACATCCATGCCCCAAATACAAGGGCACCCACATTACTAAAGCTTAAATATCACATCAAATCCCACACACTTAAAGTGGGAGACTTCAATATCTTACTGTCACCAATGGGCAAAATTGTGAGACAGAAACTTAACAGAGAAATAAAAGAACTAGCAGATGTTATTATTTAAATGGTTTTAACAGATATCTATAGAGCATTCCACCTCCTCAAAAAAGAGTATAAGTTCTTCTTTACAACTCATGAAACCTTCCTAAAATCAACCATAGACTTGGTAAAAAAGCAAATATTAGCAGATACAAAAAAAATTGAAAAATCACCTGTTTCTTTATGTATCATGGCTTAAATATAGAATTCAACAGCAGTAGTAGTTACAGTATGTCTACTAGCTTATGGAAATTAAATAATGATCAAATGAATCAGCACTGGGTTAAAAAAAGAAATAGCAAGAAATTAAAGACTTCCAAGAATTTAATGAAAATGAATGCACAACATACCCAAACTGATGGAACACTTTTAAGCACTGATAAGAGGAAATTTCATACCACTAAGTGCCTACATAAAAATTTGGAAAAATCTCGTACTATGACTTTATAGTACAACAGAATGCTCTAGAACAAAAAAAAATCTCATCCAGAATGGACTATATGCCAGAAAATAGCCAAATTAAGGACTGATATCAATAAAATGGAAACAAAGAAATCTATACAAAGATGATATGAAACAAAGAGTTAGTTATTTGTGAAAACCAACAAGAGACAAAAACTTCTTTCCAAACTAAACAAAAGGTAGAGGGAGACTATGCAAATAAGAAAATCAGAAAAGAAAATGAAACATAACAAGAGACACAGAGGAAATAAAGAATATCATCTGGTCATATGTCAAAACCAGAACTCCAAATATTTAAAAAAAATAAAGAAAATGGACAATTTTCAGGAGAGCTACCATGTAACAAAATTAAACAAGACCAGGTGAGCAACTTAAATAAACCTATAACATTCAAAGAAGTAGAAACAGTCATCAGAATCCTCCCAACCAAAACAGCTTAGGGTTGGTTGGTTTATGTGCAGAATTCTACTGGAACTTCAAAAAAAAGAGCTAATACTGAGCTGGAGAGATGGCTCAGCAATTAAGAGCATAGCCTGCTCTTCCAAAGGTCCTGAGTTCAATTCCCAGCAACCACATGGTGGCTCACAACCATCTGTAGTGAGGTCTAGTGACCTCTTTCTGGCCTTCAGGCATACAGACAAACTATTGTATACATAATAAATAAATAAATAAATAAATAAATAAATAAATAAATAAATAAATAAAACTAATACCTATACTCCTCAAAGTGCTCCACATAATATAAAGAGAAGGAACATTGCCAAACTCTTTCTATAAGGCTAAAGCTACCATATTACCAAAAGCAAACAAAGACTCAAACAAGAAAGGGAATTACAGACCTATCTCACTTATGAACATAGATATAAAAATACTCAGTAAAATATTGGCAAACTGAATCCAAGAGCATTTCATCCCAGAGATGCAGGAAAGGTTCAACATATGAAAATTAATCAGTGTAATGCAACATATAAATAAGCTGAAAAATTCTATATGATCAAATTATGAGATACTTAAAAAGCATTCAACAAAATCCAACACCCATTCATAATAAACGTCTTGGAGAAATTAGGAATACAAGAAAGATATCTAAATATAGTAAATGTGACTAATAGCAAATCAACAGCCGACATCAAACTACATGGAGAAAAAAAATTAAAGTAATTGCACTGAAATCAGGAACAAAGCAAGGCTGTCCACTCTCTCCATATCTATTCAATATAGTGATTGAAGTTCTAGCTAGAACAATAAAGAAAAGGACATCAATGGGATACAAATAAAAATGAAGAAATCAAATTGTCACTATTTTAGAGGATATAATATGATAGAGTATGTGAGTTACACCAAAAATTCTACTAGGAACTCCTAAAGCAGATAAACACTTTCAGCAATGTGGTATAGTATAGGATTAACACAAAAAAAATCAATACTGTTCCTATTCACAGATGATAAATTGGCTGAACATAAATCAGAGAGACATCATCCTTTACAATGTCAAAAATAATATATAATATCTTGGGGTAACTCTAATCAAACAAATAAAAGATATGTATTACAAGTACTTCAAGTCTTTGAAGAACGAAACTGCAGAATATAACAGAAAATGGAAAGATTTTCCATGCTCTTAGGCAAGTATGATGAACATAGCAAAAATGGCAATCTTACCAAAAGCAACCTACAGAGACAATTCAATCCCCATCAAAATCCCAGCATAATTCCTCACAAATCTTGAAAGAATAATAGTCAAATTCAAAGGGAAAAACAATAAAGCCCAGGATAACCAAAACAATCATGTACAATAAAGGAGCTTCTTGAGGCATTATTATCCCAGACTATAAGCTCTACTATAGAGTTATAGTAATAAAAACAGTATGGAATTGGCTTAAAAAACAGATAGATTGACGAATGTTATCAAATCAAAGACCCTGATATTAGTCTACATTTCTACAAACTTCTGATTTTTGACAAGGAAACAAAATTTTAAAATGGAAAAAAAGAAAGCTTCTTCAACAAACTGGATATCGACATATAGAAGAATGAAAATAGAACCATATCTATCCCCATGCACAAAATGCAAGTCCAAATAGATCAAATACATCAACATACATCCAACCACATTGAACCTCATAGAATACATAGTAGAAAGTAACCTTGAATACATTAGCGCAGAAGAGCACTTCCTTGATATTACATCAGTAGCATAGACATTGAGATTGAAAAGTAATAAATAGAATCTCCTAAAATAAAAAACTTCTTTCAAGCAAAGAACACAATCAACAAGACAAAATGGCTGTCTATCAAATGGAAAAAGTTCTTCACCAACACCACATCAGACAGAGGACTGATCTCCAAAATATACAAAGAATTCAAGAGACTAGACACCAGAAGACCAAATAATTCAGTTAAAAATGTGGTAGTGATCTTAAAAGAGAAGTCTCAAGAGAGGAATATCAAATGTTCAAGAGTCACTTAAGGAATTATTTACCATCCTTTGTTATCAGGGAAGTGCAAATCAAAACAACTCTGAGATACCATCTTGTATCTGTCAATGTGGCTAAGATAAAAATCACGTAGGAAAGCTTATGCTGAATAGGATGTGGATTAAGTGAAACACTCCTTCATTACTTATAGGAGTGCAAATTTATACAGCTGCTTTGGAAATCAGTATGATGGTTGTAACATGAGGGGGCAGACTTGTTGGGGTTTCCGTCCTGCCCCGTACCCCACAACCGGAAAATCCCAAAGAGAAATCACACACAGGACTCCATAAGGTTATAAACTGATTGGCCCATTAGGTCAGGCTTCTTGTTAACTCTTATAACTTATGTTACACCATTATCCATATCTATGTTAGCCACATGGCTTGGTACCTTTTTCAGTTGTCAGCTTACATGTTGCTGCTTCAGTGTTCTGCGCAGGAGTGACAGAGGGAGCTTCCTGTGTCCCAGAATACACCCAGTCTCTTTGCTCCACCCCTACTTCCTGTATGGCTTTCCCGCCTATACTGCCTGCCTGACCATTCAGCATTTTATTAAAATATGATTGACAGAATACAGACAATTCTCCCCCACCAGATGGTTTCTCGGAAAACTGAGAATCAATCTACCTCAGGACCCAGCAATGCCACTCTTGAAAATACACTCAAAGGATGAACACTTATAGCACAAAGACATCTTACAAATGTTCATAGCAGCATTATTCATAATAGCCAGATCCTTGAAACAAACTAGTTGGCTCTCAAGAATGATTTTTTTTTAAAGGTGATGTTTATACAATGGAGTAATACTACTCACTGGTTAAAAACAATGACATTTTGAAATTTGCATGCAAATGGATAGAATTAGAAAAAGAAACATCCCGAGTAAGACAAGGAAAGAATGTACTCACTCATAAGTGGATATTAGATATAAAGCAAAGAATAATGAGCCTGCAGTCCATGACCTCAGAAAAACTAGGTAGCAAGGAGAATCCTAAGTAGAAAATACATGGATCTCCCTGGGAAGGAGAAGTAGAAATGATATCCTAGAAAATTGGGAGTGTGGGGGTGGGGAGAGATGGTAAGGCAGAATTGGAGAAGGGGAGAGAGGTAGGGGATAGGGGAACTTGAAGGAATGTGATATTTGAGATGGGGAAATGAGAGGGGAAGCAAGGAAATAGATAACTTAATTAAGAAAGCCATTATGGGTCTACCAAGAAACCAGTCTCTAGAGAAATTGACAGGAATCCACAAGCATGATACTGCTAAGACCCTAAGCAGTTATGAAGAGGGTGCCTGAACTGGCCTTGCCCTGTATTCAGATAGATGATTATTGTAAATGTTATCATAAAAATCATTCACCAAGTGATGGAAGCAGATACGTGAGATCCACAGCAGAGCACTGAGCTAAAGTTACACAAAGTTCAGTGAAAGAGAGTGAGGAGTGATAGTATGAGCAAATAGGTCAATATCACAATGGGAATACCCACTTAAACAGCTTATATGTGCACATGAGAGCTCATGGACTGCAGCATGATGGTGAGCAAATGAGCACAGGACCAAACTAAGCCTTCTGAATGTGGTGACTGCTGTATGATTGGGACAGACTGTGGGGCCACTGGCATTATGATCAGGAATAATCCCTACTGCTTTACTAGCTTTCTGGTGCCAGTTCTCTTTGGAGGGGTACCTTACTCAGCCAAAATATTATGGGAAGTATCTTGATCCTGCCTCAAAGCAATATGCTATACTTTGTTGACTTCCCATGGGAAACCTTACCCTGTCTGAGGAGCGGATGGGGTTAGGAGTGGGTTGGGAAAGAAGGTAGAGAGAGCAGGAGGAGTGGAGGGAGTGGACACTTGGATTGATATGTAAAATTAGAAAAGATAGTTTCTTTTAAAATAAAATGGAAAAAATGCAAGGTGTACATGTGTCTGTATATTTATGTATTTGGCTTCAGTTTGATTCCATTGAACAAAATATCTGCTTTTATGCTAACGTCTGGCAGTTTTTATTAATATTGTGCTGATACTACTTGAAATAAGGGATGGCCTCTGGGATCCACAGGAGGTGTGGGTCAGGGGTAGGTTCGGGTGGCATTGATGGAGACTGTAGTTGGTGTTCTATTGCAGCATTAGAGGATAACTTGATAAATAGTTCTGGGGGAACAGAGAGTCTAGACTAGTGTTTCCCAACCTTCCTAAGGATATGACCCTTTAATATAGTTCCTTTTGTTGTAGAGACCTCCAAACATAAAATTATTTTTATTACTACTTCATAACTGTTATTTTGCTATTGTTACAATTGGTATTTGTAATGTGTTATCCAATGGTCTTAGGTGATTCCTGGGAAAGAGCAGTTTAACTCTCATACCTGACATGAGACACAGGTTGAAAAACACTGGTCTGGTCACTTACCTTATGCCAACCCTTTATAAACTTCATATAAAAGTCTTCAAAATAAGTGAGATAGATGAAATTCAGAATCAAAAGTCATGGATATAGCATGTGGTAAAGGGAGTGAATATGATCAAAATATATTGCCGGCGATTCTAAAAGAATTAATGAAAACAGTATTCTTTTTTAAAGACATGTGTGCCTGTGTATTATATTTACCTGATCTTGGCCAATTATTGATTTTATATTCATCTTCCAAAGCTTAATCAGTAACTTACCCTACACTATAAGTGTTGGGATTTGTATGAACCATTTTTTGAATAATTCCCAAGTGTCTAAAATCTGAGAACATCTACCCTAAAGGAAAGGAAATGAGAAAAAGTTAAAGTAGCTTATTTACCTCAGATTCTTGCCAAAATATTTATGCTATTCCAAAATTGTATTTATATTCTTCCACTTGATTAAGATTGAACAGTAAATATAATATTTGGTTATAAGTACTGGACACCAATGAAAATAAAAATATTTAACTTTAAATTACATCTCTAAAGTTAAACTCATTAAATTAAATTATAATCATAAAATTCTAATGTTCTTATTAATATGCTAAATAGTATAATGTAAAATATTTATTTATGTTTCTTTCTCAAAGTAAAATAAATCATCTTCTTTATATATAAAAGAGATGGTTAGAAATTAAGAATACATAAGAAATTATTGTGATTTTCTTGTTTTCCATATGCAATTTTCATATTAAAATCTATTCAAAAGGAACTAAGTGATTTATATCATGCCCCAAACACTTTGAAAGTGAATAATAGCTGGCTTTTGCTCTGTTCAACATACTGCTTAATGATAATATACACATAGATCAATTGCTTGTCTTTCCGAAAATCTTAAGAGTCAAAATTATGACTCACTAAACAACTGTAGCTATTTTGCAAACAACATGCCTTGTCAAAGAATCACAAATATAAAATAAAATA
The DNA here is from genome assembly GCF_982192425.1 of Myodes glareolus. Taxonomy (NCBI): domain Eukaryota; kingdom Metazoa; phylum Chordata; class Mammalia; order Rodentia; family Cricetidae; genus Myodes; species Myodes glareolus. The sequence continues at coordinate 77,696,575 of NC_142031.1, read as the reverse complement.
CTATGACCTTTACATGCAGACATTCTTTGGGAAGAAAATATGAACATGAATCAATGCAAACTGTATGTCAAGTTCATGTACAATTTATTTTGTTACCAAAATAAATTCTTAGAAAAATCTACACACATGCATGAACACACAAACACACTATTCCATATTATGAGCTTACTAGTGAATGTGTGTCTTTTCAAAAACAGTGTTTAAACAGTGAGAATAAACTAGTGTGTAGAATTATATGAACATAAAATAAAAATGAGAAAAACATGTGGCTCATTTTTGTTAAATTTAGCCATGTATTAAGATTTTGTGTTTGCTGAATTTAAAATACATTTATATTCTTACTTTCTAAACACAGTGTTCTTATTTATGCCTTCAATTGTCATATCAAATGTACTATCAAAAATTACAATATTCTTTCTTCTCTATTCTAATTCACTTTACTTTCTAGCACTATACTTTAAAACATATTACAATATTCATTTAAAATATTAAATACTGTAAAGTCTTTACTAAGTTTCAGACACTTTGTTAAGCATACACAATACAACCATATGGAAAAATGTACTTTTGTAGACAGCCATCTTCTGAAGGTATGGTCACCCAGCTTTCCCTAATGTCTTTCTTGTATTCTCACAATTTCATCAAAGGAAATTAACCCTGTAAAAAAATGTCTTACACTTATGACTTCATTACTTTAGTTAATCCCATAACATTGTAATATTAACAGTCAGACATTGTAGAGAGCTGCATGGAGCCATACCTGAAAGATGGTGCCGGCTTCCACCTTCCGCGATCCCGAAAGCGAGTGCTCTCCGTGGTAAACAACACCTTATTTGGTTAAGGCCAGGCTCATGCGTTAATCATGTGAGGATCATAAGCTGCTTGCATATAAGTGGACCTATGGACAGTGCCCACGAGGCGATCCAGGATTGGCGTCCCAGGCCTACTTAAGGGCTGGGAGGGGCTTGCCCGGGGAGAGAAGCCATTGTAACAAGGTCCTGATTAAACTGCTTGCAAGAAGAGCGCCAGTGTCGAGTCTTCCTTGCTGGTCGAGGTGGTCACGACAAGTGATGGCCTGTACGTGGAATCTCCTCTCTTCTCCCTGGAGCCCAGAACTTGCTGCAGTCAGGGGGTGTACCGGTAAGTCCTCAAGGTAAGATTGGGGATCCGTGACCAAAGCGGGTTCTTTACTCTCGCCTGTAGACAAAGGGAGAGTGGGGAAGTAGAGTCGTGACTACAGTGGACGGGCTGGTATGGTTTGTTCGGAAGCCTGAGAAACCAAAGGACAAAAGTGTTGGATACTGTTGATGGATTACTAATTGCTCTTAGCAGCGTGGGTACTCTTGAATACAGTGTTCTGATTCATCATTCTTACTTATTGCTGTAAGGAGTGTATTGGGAATCCTCAGTGAATAGACATGGGGAATTCTCCTTCTCACCCAATTTTTCTGGCTTTGAACAAGCTGCTTCATTCAAAAAATTTAATACTTAAGAAAAGTACCTTAGCGAGGTTCCTGGAGGAATGCGATACCATTGCACCTTGGTTTGCAGTCTCCGGGAAGCTTACAACTCCGTCATGGGAAAAGCAAGGTAGAGATCTTGAGTTTGCTGCAGAACAGGGAACGCTTAAGGCTGGAGTAAGACCTATCTGAAATTAGTGAAAAGCTACCTTGAGGATCAAAAGTCCAGTAAAGCAGTAGAAAATGGCCAAGCAGCCTTAGAGATATTACAGGAGGAATGCTCAGAGAAGGCAGCTTCAGAAACGGCAGCCTCTAAAAAGGCAATGTCTGATGTGGCATCTGATACAGATTCAAGCAGAGGGAAGAAGAAAATGGCCCAGGAAAATCAAAAGAGCCAATTATATCCTACCCTGTCAGAATTGGAGGAATCAGACTCTTCAGTCTTCTTGAGCTCAGAGACAGGGCCAGACCCAGAGACACCAGACACAGAGACAGAAACAGATGAAGAAGATAGAGAAACCCTTAGGAAAACATTAAAAAAAATGAAAATCTCCAAGAAAAAGGGAAATGGAGGGAAAAATAAGATATCTAAAGGCATGCACAGACCTGTAACCCCTTCAGCTCCGCCCCCATATTCGGAGGTTATAAGAGCAGAGGGAGAGATTTCTTTCAATCCTAAGGTATGGAGAGAAGTCAGGGCAGAAATGGTGATGGCCTCAGCATTTCCTGTATTTCAGGATCCACAAGGCAACCGATTCCATGAGCCCTTGGATTTTAAGGTCATCAAGATGTTGGTAGAATCTGTCTGGACTTATGGCACTACAGCCGCCTTTACGGTGGCCCAAGTGGATGTTCTACATAGATACGCCATGACTCCAGCTGATTGGATGAACCTAGCACGAGCATGTTTGTCCCCTGGCCAGTATCTAGATTGGAAAGCTCTTTTAATTGAATTGGCCAATGCTCAGGCTGCAATAAATCTAGCAGCTGGAGGGGCACAAGCAGTCTGGGACACAGACATGTTGCTTGGACAAGGCAGGTTTTCAACCAGCAAAATGGATATCCTCCTCAAGTGTATGATCAGATTAATAACATTGCCACAAGAGCGTGGAAGACCTTACCTAATAAAGGGGAGGTAATTGGTAATTTGACTAAGATCCTTCAGGGACCTCTGGAACCTTTTTCTGATTATGTGGCTAGGATGGTAGAAGTGGCAGGAAAGATCTTTGGTGACCCAGACACCACTATGCCGTTTATCAAGCAGCTAGTGTATGAACAATGTACAAAATAGTGTAGAGCGGCTATCACTCCATATAAAAATAGAGGATGAGAAGTCTGGATGAGAGCATGTAGAGACTTAGGAGGTTCATTAACCAATGCTGAACTGGCCGCTGCAGTATTCAGAATGAACAAAAATGGGGGCAATGCGGGAACTTGCTTTCGATGTGGTAAGCCAGGCCACATTATGTGCAACTGCCCTCAAGGAGGAAATGTTCGACAGGGAACCAGGAAGTAGCCAGAATCCCAATCCAGGAACAAGCCCTAAATGCAAGAAAGGAAAACATTGGACCAATGAGTGCGGATCCGTCAAGGATATCAACGGTCGACCCCTCGAACCTAATGCTGGGTCAAAAAATGGACAGCAGGGCCCTCGGCCTCAGGGCCCTCAACTTTATGGGGCAATGGAGGAGCAGGTACCGGAAGGGAAACTGGAGCAATGGCCGACATTCAGACACAAACAGAACCGTGGAGAACCACTATGGGTTCAGCAGGATTGGACCTCTGTGCCACCACCAGGCTCATATTAACCCCTCGAATGGGAATTCAAATGATAGACTCTGACGTTCAAGGCCCTCTCCAACCAGGCACAGTAGGGTTATCGATAGGCAGGTCATCTACTACCTTGAGGGGCCTACGGGTTTATCCTGGAATAATTGATCCAGACTATACAAGCATTGTTAAAATCATGGTGGAGTCACCCAAGGGTATTAGTGCCATATCTCCAGGTGATAAAATTGCACAGCTTGTTATCCTGCCCAGCTTGCATGATAGATTTCCAGCATGGAACAGAGAGAGAAGCAGTCAATAATTCGACTCCTCAGGAATGGATCTTACCTTCCTGTCTTTGAGTTTGGATCAGAGGCCCACCTTACAATTGACTATTAATGGCACCAAGATTACAGGGTTCCTGGACACTGGAGTGGACAAAAGTATTATAGCTAGCAAGGATTGGCTGCGAGGGTGGCCTGTCCAGGACTCTACGCATACCTTACAAGGACTGGGGTATGCAAAAGCCCCTGGTGTTAGTGCAAGCTTGTTAACCTGACAAGATGAAAAAGGACACTCCGGACAAATACAGCCATATATCCTAGAACTCCCAGTATCATTATGAGGAAGAGATACTATGAAATCTATGGGGTTTAAGTTGAGTAATGAATATTCTGATAAGACTCAAGCTATTATGAAAAGCATGGGCTACCATTCTGGGTTTGGCCTGGGAAAATCCTTTCAGGGAAAAAGGATCCTATAGAGGTAAAACCAAGAAAGCCCAGACAAGGGGTGGATTTTTCTTAGGGGATGCTGAGGAAGGAATTCCCATTTTCTGGAAAATGGAAGAGCCAGTGTGGGTTCCTCAATAGCCATTATCTTCCAAAAAGCTACAAGCACCCCATTGGTTAGTGCAAGAACAGCTAGAGGAAGGACATATAGAACCCTCCTTCTCCCCTTGGAATACTCCTATTATTGTTATAAAAAAGAAGTCTGGAAAATTGAGATTATTACATGATCTTTGGGCTATAAATGAGCAGATGAAAATTATGGGGCCTTTCAATGTGGCCTCCCCTTGCTCTCTGCATTACCAGAGAGTTGGCCTATTATAGTAGTAGACATAAAAGATTGTTTCTTTTCCATCCCTTTAAATAGCAAGGACAGTGAAAGATTTACCTTTACTTTACCATCAGTTAATCATGAGGAACCCGATAAAAGATTTCAATGGGTTGTCCTACTTCAGGGTATGGCCAATAGTCCTACTATGTGTCAATTATTTGACACATAATACGGGCTCGTTTTCCAACTGTGAAATGTCTCCATTATATGGATGATATTCTCCTGGTGGCAAAGGAAGAGCAAACTTTGCATGAGGCATACAGTGTTTTGGTGGGGGTATTACAAAGGAAGAGCCAATGTATAGCTCCAGAAAAGGTTCAACAAGACAGGGTAGTAAATTATTTAGGGTCTAAAATAACATATAATCAAATTATACCACAAAAGGTAGAATTAAGAAAAGATCATTTGCATACATTAAATGATTTTCAAAAATTATTGGGAGATATAAATTGGATCAGGGGCAGTGTGGGCATGGCAAATTATGAGTTAAAACTGTTGTATCATATTTTAGTTGGTGATGTAGCTCTAGATTCTCCCAGATAATTAACCAGTGAAGCTCGACAAGTACTCTCTCTTGTAGAGGAAAAATTATCTAAGGCCTTTTTAAAATGGGTGCAGGCTGAAAAAGATATTGCTTTATGCATTTTATCCACTAATCTACAACCCACGAGTATTCTGTGGCAGGAAGGATCATTACTTTGGATTCATTCCAAGATTTCCCCAGCAGAAATCATAGACTATTATCCTATTGCTGTTGCTTTGCTTGCTCAGCAAGGCCTTCAAGATTGCCTGCAACATTTTGGAGTTGCACCATGTGTAATAGTCATCCCATATGATACTAATCAAGTTAATATTTTATGTGCCACTATTGATGATTGGGCTATTTTGCAGTGCTCCTATTCTGGGCGCATCGATTGTCATTTTGCTAAGCATCCACTGTTAACCTTTTTTACAGAACATCCGGTAGTCTTTCCAAAAATCACTGCCTTACAGCCCATTCCAGGAGCCAGTGATATATTTACAGATGGATCTAAGACTGGCTGTGGTGCTTACATGATGGACTCCACAGAACCTGTTAGATATCAGTTTTCTCCTGGAGCTCCTCAGCAAGTGGAGCTAGCAATCATGGTTGAGGTGTTTAAATCCTGTCCATTTGCATTTAATTTGATTTCAGATTCTTGTTATGTTGTTAACGACTTAAAATACCTTGAGTGCACTGGACCTATTAAATCCCCCAGCCCTATACATAGGCAATTTACACAATTACAGCTGTTACTCTGACAACATAAGAATCCCTTCTTTGTATAGCACATTCCTGCACATACAGGTTTTCCAGGCCCTCTGGCTGCTGGCAATGACAGGGTTGATCAGTGTACCAGACAAGGATGGATGTTTCTTGCCTCTGCCCTGCAGAGGGCTCATGATTTTCATAAAGAGTTTCATGTTAACGCCAAACCCTACAACAAAAAATTTGCCATCTCCCGTGTTGATGCACGCAACGTGGTTGTCGATTGTCCACAATGTGTCATATATCATCACCTTCAAACTTTGGGGGTCAATCTGCATGGATTGCTCCCCCTTAAACTTTGGCAGAAGGATGTTACCCATATCTCTGATTTTGGCAAGGTAAAATATGTTCATATCTCCATGGATATGTGTTCTATCATTATCCATGTCACACTCATGACAGATGAAAAGGCAACCAAAGTGATTGCTCATTGTCTAGAAGCGTGGGCTGCCTGGGGAAAACCCCAGCAACTGAAAACAGATAATGGTCCCGCTTATACGGGACAAAAGTTTACCTCCTTCTGCCAACACATGGGTGTTCAACTTATACATGGACTGCCTTATAATCCACAAGGCCAAGATATTGTAGAGCATGCTCATTGCTCCTTAAAGGAATTGCTTCAAAAACAAAAAGGGGGAATAGGTCATCAACAGACCCCTAAGAATAGACTTTCCTTAGCCTTATTTACATTCAATTTTTTAAATTTGGATAATACCAATCAGTCTGCAGCAGACAGGCATTCTTGCCCATCCCGTCCTTTAAAAGGATTGATAAATTGGAAGGACGCTCTGACAGGGGCCTGACATGGCCCTGATCCCATGCTGGCATAGGCATGAGGTTCTGTTTGTGTTTTTCCACAGGATCATTTGGACCCTATTTGGGTACCGAAGCACTTGGGGAGAAAAGTACAAGTGCAGAGGAATGACAAGCAAAATGAATCCTCAGACTGTGATCCTACTGATGATGACGGTCCTGATGTCCCCATTGTTGATCCAGGCCAATGAATAAATCTTGTGGGACATAGCAAAAGCATGGCCAATTCCTATACCTGTTCATTCTACATCAAAAGTTTTACCCCTCTTTTTTTCCCACTAGTTGTGAATTAGGCTTACTCTGCGTAAATTTAGGCCCTAGCATGGCTATGTATAATGCAACTGATGTTCCTCTTCAAGGAACCTTATGTTTTTCTTTTGAAAACAATTCTAACCCATGTATATGGTTGAAAAATGGCTCGGTGGGTACTTGGCTTGACCCGTTGACCGATAATCATGTGCCTCTCACCATGCTCGCTGAAGCACTGCAAACAATAAATACGAGTGCTTCCTCAGGCACGGGCAGCAGTAAAAAAGGTGGTAATGCCACAAGTATTACTACCTTATTGATGTTGATGGAAGGGCTTCGACCTTCAAGTTCACGCTTTGGATTAGGGAATTCCACCACTCGACAAGTATAACCTTGTGCCTCTAATTTAGGGTATCCCCCTCATTGGACACCATGTCAAAGCCCAGATCATAAGTCAAAGCAGATTGCACCAGGTTTTGAATTTAACCCTCCTTTACGAAGATAGTCCTTTAATCTTGCTAATCGGACTAATCAGAAAACTAATAAGAAAAATACCTGGCCCTGGTTACAATAGATTCTTTCTAATGAAAGAGGGGCCTTTTCATCCCTAGAGCCTTTTGCTACCCTTTGTAATTTGACTGTTCGGCTACTTAACATCTCTGCCAGCCAAGATATGAAGGGAGTTCTTTCAATTGTTACTATAAATAAAGTGTTGAACAACCTTACTGTTTCTGCCAGTCCAGTGTGCTTAAAGGCACCTTTCTTCTTTTTGCTGACTAATATTACCAATGCCACAGAGGATGTGATCTCTTGTAATACCTCTAAGGCAACTTGCCTCACAAGTCAATGCTGGAATGGTACTTATAACACAGCTGTGGTGATGAGAGTTCCCATATATGTTCCCATCCCAGTCAGAGTTGATACCGGTACCTTCCCAATTGCTCATTTGCTCAGAACAAAACGAGACTTTGGGATAACAGCAGCCCTAGTCACCGCAATTGCTGTATCTGCTGCAACTGCCACGACAGCTGCTGTTGCCATGGCTGCAACAACTCAGATTGCAGAGACAGTTAATGAAATGGTGAAAAGGACGGCCTCCACAATGACCACTTTGAAATCCATTGAGGGTCATTTAAAAGCTGGTATTTTGACAGTAAACCAAAGAGTAGACCTCTTGCAAGAGCAAGTGGATGATTTAGTAACTTTAACCAGTGTAGGATGTATTCATTCCCTTTCCTCTTTATGTATTACTTCCAGATTGGCTGAGAGTTTTACAAAGAATGATAACCTGAGCTGGCAGCTGAGCGCATACCTTCAGGGAAACTGGAGCAAGGAGTTTGAGAACCTGACAGAGACCTTGATCAACCAGATTATTTCCCTGAATGCCACACGGCTAGAATTACCTACTGCTAATGCTTTTCTTAATATGCTGAGATGAACTTTTAGTTATTTTAAGGAGTGGGCGGCAATAGGAGCCCTGACAGGCCTAATGGTGCTTGCCTCCCTGGTATGTCTGTGGTGCATTTGTTGCATGAGAGCCTCACAACATGTCACAGTGCAGCCATGATCATTCAATACTTCACAGCTATTGAAGCAGGACAGTCCCCTCAAGCTTAGTTAACTACTTTAAAAGATATATAAGCACAGGATGTGAGGCTTGTGCACTGCACTTGAGGGTAACTATATTTACCTCAAGAAGAGCAAGTCTGATTGCATGTAGGTTGGTGCCTACATCCAACCTCTGTAAAAAGGGCACCAAGCGGGTCTACTGTTTTCTGGGTGGAGGACACCTGGATAAACAATAGTATATGCTTCATTTTTAACAGAGATCAGACCTCTACTCTTGCCTGCTGCTTTGAAAAAGAAAAAAGGGGGAACTGTAGAGAGCTGCATGGAGCCGCACCTAAAAGATGGCGCCGGCTTTTGCCTTCCACGATCCCAAAAGCGAGTGCTCTCCGTGCTAAACCACACCTTATTTGTCTAAGGCCAGGCTCATGCATTAATCATGCAAGGATCATAAGCTGCTTGCGTATAAGTGGACCTATGGACAGTGCCCACATGGCGATCCAGGATTGGTGGCCCAGGCCTACTTAAGGGCTGGGAGGAGCCTGCCCAGCGAGAGAAGCCACTGTAACAAGGTCCTGATTAAACTGCTTGCAAGAAGAGCTCTGGTGTCGCGTCTTCCTTGCTGGTCAAGGTGGTTGTGACAAGACATGGTGGTACACACCTTTAATCCCAGTGCTCATATTGCAGAGAAAGGCAGGTCACTAAGTTCCTGGCCAGCCTCATCTACAGAGGATGTTACAGAACATAGAAACTGTCTCAAAGCAACAACAATAACTATAAGTGTGTTATATTAAAATAGTCATATTGCAAGTTATAACTTCAATTTTAAATGGAGAAGAACATCACATCCACACTACACAGGCTATAAGAATAGTCTTTAACAAATATTTGTGAGGATTGGTTTCAGTTTCCTCTCTCACTATAGATAACCAAATGCTCCCTTAAAACCCATCCCACCCCAACCCTGTGCACCAAACTTTTGCCTGGCTAGAATCCACTTATTATTGAGTACATGCCATATTGATTGTTTTTGACTCTGTGTTATCTGACTCAGTAAAATGTTTTCTACTTCCATCCATTTGCATGCAAAATTCCAGATGTCATTGTTTTTTTCTTTTTACCACTGAGTAAAAGTCTAAAGTATACATTGCCACACCTTTTTTATCCATTCTTCTATTATGGGCACCTAGGTTGTTTCCAGGTTCGGGCTATTACAAATAGTGCTGTTATGAAGTGAGTTGAACAAATGCTTTTGTAGTATGATTTGGCATCTCTTGGATATATTACTGGGTCCTGAGGTAGGTTGACTCCCAGTTTCCTGAGAAACTGCCACACTGATTTCCAAAGTGGCTGCACAAGTTTGCATTCCCACCAACAATGGATGAGTGTTCCCCTTACTCCACATCCTCTCCAGCATAGACTCTCATTGGTGTTTTTGATTTTAGCTATTCTGACAGGTGTAAGGTGGTATCTCTAAGTTGTTTTGATTTGCATTTCCCTGATTGCTAAGGAGGTTGAGCATGATCTTAAGTGTCTTTTAGACATTTGAACTTCTGTTGATTTCAGCACTCAGTTTATTTCCAGTCTTCTACTCTTCCTAGGGTGAATATGCTTCTTTTTTTCTAGAGCTGTCAGATAATGCTGTTAAATCTCTAATGTGTGCTTTTTCCATTTTCTTTTTGTGGGCACTTAGTGCTATGAACTTTCCTCTTAAAACTGCTTTCACCGTGTCCCATAGGTTTGGGTATATTGAGTCTTTATTTTTGTTGAATTCAAGGAAGATTTTGATTACTTTCTTTGTTTCTTCCTTGACCCAGGGCTGGTTCAGGATTTTACTGTTCAGTTTCCATGAGATTGTAGACTTTTGTGGTTAGAATTATTGTTGAATTCTAACTTTTTTCCATGGTGATTCGGTAGTACACAGGTGGTTACTAGAATTTCCTTTTATCTTTGGATATTTGCTTTGTTACCATTTATGTGATCAAATTTTTAGAAGGTTCCATGAGATGCTGAGAAAAAGGTATATTCTTTTCTGTTTGGGTGGAATGTTCTATAGATTTCTGCTAACTCCGTTTTGTCTTTTCACAGTGTCCCAGATTTTCTGTATGTTTTGTGTTAAGAATTTGATGGATTCGTTTTGTTCTCTAATCAATGAGTTTATTTCCTCTATAGTATCTTCAGTGTCTGAGATTCTTTATTCTATCTCTTGTATTCTGTTGGTAATACTTGTCTCTGTAGTTCCTGTTCATTTACCCAAATTTTCCATATCCAGCCTTCTCTCGGTTTGTGTTTTCTTCATTACCTCCATTTCATTTTTCAAGTCTTGGACTGCTTCCCTTACATGTTTAATTGCTTTTTCTTGGTGTTCATGGGTATCTTTGGGAGATTTATTCATTTCCTCTACCTTTTTGTTTGTCATTTCCATTTCTTTACGGCAGTTTTTCACGTCCTGTTTAAGGTCTTCTATTATTTTCATAATGTTCCTTTTAAAGTGAATTTCTTCTATTTCTTCTGGAGTAGGGTGTTCAATTCTTCTTGTTGCATGATCCCTGGATTCTGGTGATGTCATGTTGTCTTTCGGATTATCTGAGGAATTCTTTCAGTGGTGCTTTCTCATCTCTTCCTTCAAATGCAGCCAGGAGAGTTTTGGTGTCTTGGTCCAATCTTTGCTGTGACTGACTCTCTGGGTGGATCTTCTCAGTGCTTGAGTAGGAACTGTCCCTGTCTGGATGGAACTCCGCAGCACTGAAGCAGGGACTCCTGGCTGTCCAAGGACACTGCAGACAAAAGGGCAAATGTGGATGGAGGGCAGGGTTGAGTGAAGTACAGAAAACTGTAGCAGTAGCTGAAGGTGCCCTGTGCTCACTTGAGGGGACCTTACATCCTGCCTGGCTGGCAGAGACCCACCCCTCTGGGTGGGTAGCCTTAGTGCAGGAGCAGGAACTATTCCTGAGCCAAGGACTTTGCAGACTATAGGGCAGACTTGGGGGAGTCAGGGTCATGTGGAACAAAGACACCCCCGCAGCAGAAACTGGCAGGGGCTGTGCTTGCTTCCAGGACAGTCTGCCTCGGGGATGACTCACACCCACCTGTCTGGATAGAACTTCTCAACACAGAAACAGGGACCCCTGGTAGTCCAAGGACCCTGCAGACAAAAGGGCAAATGTGAGGATAGGGCAAGGTGGAATGGAACACAGATGACCCTGCAGTAGCAGCTGAAGGTTCCCTGCACTTCCTTGTGGGGACCTTCAGGCCTGCCTAGCTGGCAGACCCTCACCCCTGTGGGTGGGTTGCCTTAGTGCATGAGTCAATAAGGTTCTTTAGATGTATATAATTTTATTCTGTCTAAACAGGGAACCTTCAACCACATCAAGGATCTGTAGAACATGACATTTAAATAACTTAGGGTTTTGTGGACATGAGACATTATTGCTTCTGACAGCACCAATTTATTCCCGAAAGAATTTTGAGCACTGAAGACACTCCACTTGGAGCTTGTTGTTTTCTTGGAAAAACTGGCCTTCGGGCAAGGAACTGATAATGCCTCAACCACTGACAAGTTACATGTTATCCGGAAATGGATAAGCAGGACTGTCAAATCTTGATAAGACAGGGTAAGATGGTTTTGAATAATTTTCTGCCTCTGAAAATGGTCTGTCAATAGAGGTCTGTTGTCTATGACAGGTATCTGTAAGTTTTTCCCTTTAAATAAATAAACCTTTTATTAACTATAATTCCAAACTGGTGTGGGATTGTTTTATGACTTATGCCTTCATTTTCCATCAAGGACATCTCCAAAACCTAACCAAACAGCATCACCCATTGGGGACCAATTATGCAAATTCTTAGTCATATAGGAGCCATAGGTTAAATTCACTAGTATTTACTCTATGGCTCCCATAATTGCAAAGCCTTATCCTAAAGCAAAATAAATTTAGCCTAACTTCAAAAATTCCCTTAGTCTTTATAGTCTCAATATTTTTTTAAATATCTGAAGTATATTCAGAGATGCAAACCAACCTCTTAATTGAAAATCTCTCTTAAATCAAACAGTAAATTATATACTTCCAAAATTTAAGGAAACTTAATATCCATTGCTCTTCCAAAATGGAGGAATGTGAGCATAGTGAGAAAAAAACTGAAGCATCATAGAACAAATTCAAAATTATATAGCTCCATGTGTGATGCCAACTGACTTAGATTATTTGCTCTTGTAGCTTTGCTGTCTGTCTTTCTTTTGAGAGTCCCTCTAAGACCTCTTTTTGGTAAATATTCCATGAATATGGCATTTTTAAATATCCAGAGTCCCCATGGGGTCTCACATTTCACCTCTACGACTTCAAACAGTAATGAACTTTCAAGGTATCTATGATAGGTTGCCCTTCTACATATCTTGCCTCAGTGGTTCTCTGAAATTGAAGAGGAAGGTATTTATTCCCCTTTAATCATATGTCCTTTATAACTCTATAGCTAGCACAATATGATGATACTGTTAAGTTTAATTGCCTTCTGGGTATGAACTCTGGCAGCCTTGAATAATATTTCTTGTGGTATCTCTTTGTTATGTCTTTATAATTTCTTTTGCTCTTTCTTTTCACAAGTTCTAAAATGAGCTGTCTAGGATCTTCTTCTGAGAGCAAACTACTCTTTATCCCAACACTGATTAGTCATTGCCATAGTCTTCTCATCTCTCAGCACAAGATTTGGCTGCAACACTATTTTCTTTTCAAGTTGTACATTTATTTCATTTATTTATTACCCAAATTGCTCTGTTTCATTTGTAGACTTGCATAAGAGTGACTGATGACATTCATGTTATAAGCACTATTTGTCTGTCTTGAAATTGTTCACCAAAAAAATAGTCCATTGCCTGTTTATTTAGTCTCAAATCCTGAGATAAGCATAGGATTGTCACAACCTTTGCTATAATATCACAATATTATGATCTCTTTCCCAGTGAAAAATATTGCTCATGTCTAAAGATTCTTTGATCCTATATTCTGCATAATTCTTAGTATTACTTTCTTAAAATTTTCTACTAGGATGGACCATTCAGCTTCACTTATAGTGTTCAATTTCTTTCCTAATCCAAAGTTCCAACTCCTTATAAATTTTCCCCCAAATAGCATGTCCTGATTTGTTCCAGTAATAACTAACTCCTTGTGAAGTTTTACCACCATGTACTACCTTGCTTATAAATAATCTTTGGCATTTATTAAAGTTTATAAAAATTTGGAAGCTAATATGCTTCTAAACCTTTTAATTTGTATTTTTCTTTAAGTTTATTCTTTCCTACTGAACACATAACAAATATTTTCCATCACTTGATTTAAATAATATTTCAGAAAGTTTTCATTGCTTTTATTATGGTTTAATCTTTTGATGTTCTATATGATGGAGGTGTCTTTTAATTACTGATTTGCTGAATGTTTATAACAGAATATTCTATCTCTACTGCTCATTAAGTTCATATCATGTGACCATTAAAGTGCCATGTCATGAGAATTACATTAGGTGATTTTGAAAAATTACTTAAAGAAAAATTGCATCACTGCATTCTAACATAGCAACATGCTGACCCTATAAGTAACTTCTGAGGGCCAATGAGATAGCATAGTAGGTAAAATCATTTGTAACAAGACTGACAGAGTCTGGATCAAAACTGTAAAGAAAGACAGAAATGACTCTTGCAAGATATCCTTTGTCCATCACATTCTTAAAAAGGGCATGTGCATAAACACACAAGCATGCACACACACACACACACACACACTCACACATACACACACACATACATAAGTAGGTTCATGAGAAAGGGAGAAAATAGTATATGAAAATTCCAATAAAGGAGTAAAAGTACTTGAATATTTTCTTATTATTTTATTTATAATGATTGTATATCGATTTCTAAATGATAATAGAAAGAATAATTTTTTGTCCTAATTTGGTTCTGATACCAGAGTTAGATAAATGTCACAAAAGCCAATTATTTCTATTTTTATTGTCTGACAGATGTATTTAATTACAAAAGCTTGAAAGAATAATTTCTAGTTGTATATTAAGTAACACAAAGAAAACTTTAATCTTAAGTTCCATTTATTTTATTGAGGTTTTTGTTTGATTTAATTTCCTGTATTTTAGTTCTGAAATAAGCTAATTTGCTCAAAGTATTTTGTAAAATTTTTGGCATAGCTTTATAACTTGGTAAACACCTAATTATTTTAAATTATTTAATAATATTAAAAATTAAATGTTATCTTGCAATTATAACTTAAGTTACACTTGTAACTACTCTTTTCTTAATTAATCCTAGCAGAGGACTATTTAAATGTTGCTCACTCTAGTTTTGTTTTCCTGACTTAAAGCTCTGCTTTACAAATGTGGACAATTAATAAAATTAATAAAAATGAATGAATCATATTACAGACAATCTGCATTTCTATGTGTGAAATATCATTAATATTGTCAATAATATTATTTTGTAATCTCAGACTACTATCTTTATTACTCATCCTCTCACATTTATTCCATTATTTTTAATGATTGATATCAACTTTAAACTAATTTTCAATCATCTATCTAATAGAAAATAGTAATTATTAATTAAACATTAATTTTCAAAGCAACTTTGTCTTATCAGTTTTTCAAAATATATTTTCATTTTGTTTGGTTCTTATAATTTTATTTAAAACATGCGTTTTCTTTAATAAAAAAATCAATTATAGTGTTTACTTTAGATTTCCAAATTTCCAACCCTAATATTTTGTTTCATTCTCTTCACTATCTCGCTCTCTCTTTCCCTCTTTTTCAAGATTTATTCTTTTTTTCATTATTGCTGAGAACTAAACTCAAGCCTTCTCACATTGGGGAACCACCCTATTACTGAACTGTGACTCCAAACTTATATTATACTTTAAGCCTTGATTTCAATATGAATACCCAAAACAGTCGATTTTATGCCTCTGGAAATTATATGTGTTCTTCACTGAGGGTTAATATATATAGGAAACATTGTTGACTGCTCTCAATATCCCCAAACCATTAAAAATCTGTTCACTTTTGAATTTTTTTTCTTACATTGAATTATCCACATAGCATATAACTTCAGGTTCAAGATCTTTGGAAGTCTTGTTTGATGCCAATTCTTAGAGATTTACTTTGACCACATAAATAAACATTCCCAGAAAAAAATACACTTCAACTGAACATTCTGTGAGGCTGAGTAAGTGATTAAGAAACTGAGTGACTGTAGAGTGTGATCTTTTGTATGTCAATATCACAATTACAATTTACCCTGAGCTATCTTTACCCCAATAAACAGACATTATTTTTCTTTATTCATATTGAATCTAATATACTATGATGTAATATTTACCAACTTTTGCTGTATATTAGCAAAATAATATATTACAAAAAAAAGCTAAAAATGACATTGGATAGCTTGTGAAGCCTAAGCAGAGGTTTCTTTACTTCAACCTATTCAGTACTTACACAAATGTATCTAAAAAGGGACCTGATTTGTTACTCTTTGTTCTCTTATTAAAAAAAAATATTATCAAACCATCACCACATTGAATCATAGAATTTTAGGTAAACTAATTTTATTTCTTAATTATGTTCATTAATATTTAATTCCAGAATAACTAATCTCTATCCCATTTGAGATGAGAGTTGTGTATTAGGACATCATCTAATGAACCAAATGAAAACAAAAACTGAAGAAATATAGAGAGAAAGGCAAAAATGAACTTGATCCCACACAATGGTGACCACCCACAGAGTTTTCAGTGTCTCACCATTACATGGCTTTCTCAATAAAATTTTTGCCATGTTCAGGTCAAAATGGCAGTTTCTAAGTTTAATATAAACAGGAAATTCATGGCTCTATGCCTTTACTTTATGCTATAGTCAATACAGCATTCTAGTTGTCATTTTCTTCTATATTCTTTGTTCTAGTCCATAAGTCTTTCCTTTATATATATTTTATTTTTAGTCTTAGATATATACTGACTATTTAAAACTTTTCCTAGAGGTTACTTAATGTGGGTATAACAGTTGATTGCATTATATAAACATTTATTTTAATTTAACTTCTCAGGAACATCTCAATCCCAATACTTGCTACCTTCACATTCTGGCCAGCTATTTATTTTACTCTGGCCTTCTCCTTGATCTCTGCTATTGCCCAGGCATCACATCCCAGCACGCATATGTGACACGCCTGAAAACATATTGTTTTCCTTTTCATCATATCTGATTATCAAAAACCTTTGATTGAAGCACAAAATCCAGACATTAAAAAACTCATAAAATATATATCCAAAAATTCAAATGAAACATACAACTTCTTCCATGAATATTCTTTAGATAATAATAATAGTAAATATTGTATGATATAATTCGCACATGGTTTCATATTTTCAACAGGTAAAAACTATCTGCTAATCTGAAAATCAGCAAGAATATCTTGAAACTGAAACATACTGAACAGCATTAAAGAATCTGATTTTATTTTCAATGCAGGCTCCCATGTAGGAGGAGTGCATTCTGATTTAAATGCGGAGATAACTGCAAATACCAAACAGTTATCCTTTGTTATTTTTGAGAAAGGCATCAGGATGACAGGTTGTTTAATATAAACAGAATAATATGTGTGCTGAAAATTTCAAATAGTCTAGGAACTTTCAAATCTGAATACTTCATCATTCTTTCAATCCATAATGTTCTTTGTAGAAAAGTTGTCCTGACTGAAATAAGGAAACAACATTACAATATCTTCCAAGAAGAACACAAAGAAATCTACTGTTTAAAAGAATTACTAATGTTTTATTTGTATAAATACCAGTCAGACTTGCAAATATGACTGTATAATTCTTACAATTTGGCATCAATAGGTAACTGATAATTGTATTATTGCTAAGGAAAAAATGAAGGTTAAGATAATTTTTGATACAATAGAAGTTTTATGTTTTATTTCTAACATTCAATCTCACAAAAACTTGTATATCTAGTATACAGCAAAGACTTGTTAAATGTCAAACAAATAAGCTTCTGAGAAAAACAAAAAGAGCAAATTCACAAAAAAAAACCCCAGAAAGTATTTGGCTTAATATTTGACCAAAAATTTCAACATTTGAAATTTTATCCCAATCTACAAGTACAAAAATTAAAGGTTATTAACCACAGGTACAAGTAATGAGCTTATATCTGTTATTTCTCAAAACTTCATCTTTAGATATTGAAAGACTGTTAAAAGGTTAAATTTTAAAATATAAGTGATGACTGTCAGTAATTTCTGAGTTATTCTTTGTTCAGGTTTGTTGTTTGTTTTATTTTTGAGATTATAACAATTACTTTCATCCTCCTTACCATTCTTTTCTTCAAATCTTTCTATGTACCCTTTTTGGTTTACCTTTAAATTATTGACTTCTTTTATCATTTGTAGTTATTATGTATATACATATGTATCCCAAAATACAAAAGTATAAGGTTATGTACTCAGTCTGTATAACATTGTGTATGCTTCTAGTTAACTATTGGTATTTGTTAACCAAGTGGTATTTTCTTCCCTGGGCACAGTGAACTACTCTAATATTTTAAATATCATTGACTCATTCAATCCACAGGGATGGGAAAACTAATTTTCAAATATAAATCAGAATTTGCAATGATAGCACAACCCTGTTCCAAGTTTGAAATATCTGTTTTCAACTTCTGCAGCACATATGAAATTTGAAAATATTTCTTATTAGAAACAATTCTTGTTTTTTACTGTTATGGTATTCTTTGATTATCAACATCATTTTTGAAGTATTCAACATACTTCAAGGAACTTTAAAGGATTTTCACAAAATTGTTTTATTAAAAACATAAAAGTTATAAAGCACAGGAAAAGCAGGATCTCAAGTATCTGGGAACACCTTTTCCATGCTTTTTTGTAAGGGTTGGACAGTCCTTGAATCTGAGAACTTTCTCCACATCTTTCTTTGCACAGATTGAAGTACCCAACATCTTGGCTATGTTATCTTTTAGAATAAAAACAAACTGCCCATTCCATCAAAGTTACTAACCCTCATTTGAAATAAAGTATTTTAAGAGTTAATAAGTAATTTTCACCCTAGGTACTACATCCTTATGAGAGATAGACTCAAAAGGTTCTATGGAAAATAATTAAACTGTGATAACAATGACAATATGCAGTCAAAGTGGGAAGAAAATGGTCCTGGGAGGTCTTTAAATAATAGCACTGTGATTAAAATTTGTTCATTTTTATCATTCACCATTTTAGATAATGTAAGTACATATAACTGAAATTGTAAGTTAGGCATGGTGGTACATACCTATAATCTTGACACTCAGAAGACTGGGAGAAGAGAATCATGAGTACAAGGATTGCCTTGGATACTTGATCTTCAGTCCATTCTAGGCTAAAGAGAAAGCTATACTGTCAAAACCAAACCACAACAAATGAAATCGCATTCACTATCAAAACAAAGCCACAACAAATTAAATTGCAATACTTTATTTACTTATTTATTTTTGGTTTTTCGAGACAAGGTTTCCTTGCAACCAGAACCCAAGATCAGGTCAACTAGATCATCCACCATGATCAAGCATGCTTAATTCCAGTAAAATAGGGATAGTTCATGATAAAAACTGAAAGAGATATTAGCTATATAAACAAACTGAAGGACAAAAACTATATCACCATATTCAATACACAATGAGCATTTGATAAAACATGCAAGTATGTTTTGCTAAAAGTCTTAGAGAGACTAGTGGTACGAGAGGCATGCCTCACCATGGTAAGGAAAGTTTATACCAAGTCCTAAACTAATGTGAACTCAAATGGAGAGAAACTCAATACAATTCCACTGATATCAGTAATAAGCAAGTCTGTCCATTTTCCATATCTATTCAATATAATACTTAGTAGCTTATCTAGAGCAAAAAGGAAACCAATGGAAATTAATGGGATACAAATTCAAAAGGAAGTGGTTAGAGCATCTTTACTTGAAGATGGTATGATAATATACATAAGAGACTCTAAAAAGTCTATGAGGCAGCACCTATATCTGATTACCACTTTGCTATTAGAGACAAATCCTTGCTTTTGGATCAGTTAGCCAGCATTTTAGTTTTTGTCAGTCTTATACAGTTGTTGTCACAATTTTACATGATCTTTTATATTTTCAAATTCTTTTCTTTTTTTTTTAAGGTGGAGATTCACATGTACTCCTGGCTGTCCTGAAACTCTCTCTGTAGACTATTGGCCTTGATCATATAGAGATCCAACTGCCTCTACCTCTTCAGTGCTGGGATTAAAAATATTGCCTAAACTGCCCAATTGTCTTTTCACATTTTAATTATAAAATGGAATCTTAACTTCAAGTTGATAAAAAATATCTTGTTCTTGAGAACTGACTTTAGAATATATTTTTCTATTTTTGTTTGTTGACATCATAAACAATAGAGCATAATTTTTAAATAAGTTCATATATATATCCAAACTCTAAATATAAAGGTTAAAAGTTTCAAACATGAATCTCAATATTTCATACCTTCAAATGTGCACAAAATAAATTTCTTTTTTTATGTATTGGTTGAAAAAAGTACTCATTTAGTGAATAAATAAGGCAAAATAGGGTATATGACTAGCATTCTTTATAAAGGAATTCAACTTTGTTTTCTTACATTTCAGACTGTTGACCAGGCAGAAGACAATTGTCGTTCTGTGATCTGTCGTGCAGGGATACCATGGACAAGGAACTCAAGGTCAACATCCTCACAAATGAATATAGAGTCAGGACCTCCAGTTATGTTAGATTTTAAGTATTAGCAATATTGAGACTGACTACTGTAATTTGAGTTTTATAGATCATATAAGCAAATATCATTAAAATAAAAATAAATCCTTAGCAATTTAGAGACCTTAAGAAAGCCAAGTTAGTTATCATTGCAGTCTAGGAGATTAAATCCTAGATTTAGGAGATAGGACACACATTATACATTTTGCTTATTGTCATTTATCTGTGCAGAGTACCATAAATATGAACACTGGGTTTAAAAGGCATATTTATGTAAAGTGGATAGTTGAAATAGGTTATGATATTTAATGAATACATAAAATATCTATGGTAATGTATGTAAATTTATAATAATATATTCTCCTATACTAGTATACTTAATATCATTTGGCTCAATAAATACCTGAGACAAACTATCATTAGGGTAGTTTTTGGTATTGCTTCTGTACTTGTCAAAACTGAAAATGAGGTATAGTAGAGAATCTATGTTAATTACCATATTACATAATATGCTTGTTCAGTTGTATCTATTCTTTGTGGTACTAGTCAACTAATGATCTCGGTAGTTTTTAAACTAACAAAAACATAAACACACAAGCAAAAGAAAATAACAACAACTACGAAAACTTTACTTCAAGTATAATGTGACAGTGTACTCAGATGAGAAACTTGTATATTTTAACCCAAATAAAAATTAATTTTTTATTTTTACACAAAAGACTTTGCAGAGGCTAAAAGCACAAAAGAGTAAAAAAATCACATTAATAATTAAATAAATTATAAATTAAACATTTTTGAAGGAAATAATAGATTGACTTTAAGTGCATGACTTAGTACCTCCAGGAAACATGGCCTACGCGGATAGCTGCCCACTAAATAACTGAAGTAGCAAATGTTTACCTTGGATCAACTACTGACATTGCCATGATCTAAAAAATTAGGGTTTACAGATTGTCATTGGTAATGGCACACAATGACTGCAGCTGCAGGGTTTTGGTGGTGGGAAGTGTGCTTGGCTAAGCAAGCATGGCATCTGCTTGGGCCTTCTATAGCTGTAATAAAATTGACAATTTATGCACAGTCATTCCAGATTCTAAAGCCAGGCACAAAGAAGTCACTGATATTCAGGGGCACAGATTCAAAACGCCTGGTAGAGCACGTACAGCTGTATTAGGATCAGAAAACATTTTACATTCACTACACCAGATGGAAAAGTCCTAGTGTTGAAAATCCTTCCTCTAACTGAATAAAATACAGCATCCACTTTGCCACTGGTTACCATTTGAAAGTGACAGATAATGATAAGGATTTGAAACTTAGTCAACAAAAGAACTGGACAACTTGAAATTGAGTATTTTGCATACCACAATCAAAATTTAGGAAAACATTATGAATAGTGTAAAAACTTTTTCACCAGTTATGATTATTCAATAAAACTTTTTCGTGTGTTGAAAATTAACTTCAAATACGAGTCTAGCATCTCATCCTTTGGCTTTGTTTTTTTCTCCATAAAGCTTTAAACCTGCTTCCTGGCCCTGCTTGGTGAAAAATTGGTCATTTTCTTTTCTTTTTTTGTATGGTATATTGTATATGAAGAAAGCATTAGTATAAATTAAATTTATCACATCATATTCAAACAAACCTGTTCAATTTCCGGACATTCTTATGTGATGTTGATGGATAATGTCTTCTCTAACCTTGTTCTTATCAGTTTCAGAGAATGGATAATGTCGTCTCTAACCCTGTTCTTATCAGGTTCAGAGAACTTTTTGGTATAATGAGGCTTTTTAAAGCTTGACATAGAGATGTATCCATACATTATTGATCATTCTCTGCTTCATTCCTATTTTAAAACTGATCCTTCTTCAAGGGACAAGAGAACTTTGAAAATACACTTAAGAAAATCTGAATTTCAACATAATAAAAGCTATTTGTTTTCTCATTAATGTAAGCCGTGTTGTCTACTTTATCTTTGAAAGAAAAGCAGTGTTCATGAACCATTATTCCTTTTTTGATATAAAATTCAGGATATAGATGTTAACAAAGACTATCTCAGATATTAATTGCTGTATAGGTTAGCGTAGTTATGCATTAGAGAAATCCGTGAAAGTCAT
This sequence comes from Myodes glareolus, assembly GCF_982192425.1. Taxonomy (NCBI): domain Eukaryota; kingdom Metazoa; phylum Chordata; class Mammalia; order Rodentia; family Cricetidae; genus Myodes; species Myodes glareolus. The sequence continues at coordinate 77,674,392 of NC_142031.1, read as the reverse complement.
TCAAAATATGTTTTAATATAGACATGATTAAATGATATATTATTAATTCCCAGTGAGAAATTCCTCCAGGGAATAACAGAGTACAAAGTGCAGAAAAATAATCACTGTTTTATTCAGCTCAGAGCAGGTGGCTATAAAAACATCATGGATTTGCTGCTCAAATATTAGATAGATATCTGTTTGCCACTTTTATTCTTACCTATTTATAATAAAATTTAAAGAATCTTTCAAGAATAAACAAGAGAAAGTTCTGAGTAGAAAGCAAGCAAGCCCAGCATTTACTGTGAGTCCTGCTATGTGATTTGATAAGGGTAATTCAGAATATGATATGTGTAAAACAGCCACCTTAGGCTCTCATGGGACACAGCTAAGGAAACTGCTTTTAAGAAAATGGACCCCAATATAGAAAGCATTTGTAAAAAGACTAAGGAATACAAAACTATCTGTATGAAATTACTGCTGTTGTTGAAACTAATCTTGCCTTTCACAGTAAAATTAATCTACTACTACTTGTCATATTTTGTTCTTCATAAATGATGACAGTCTCTTTTTGAAAAATGCATCTTTTATTATTATTAAAAATATTTTAGTCAACTATTTTTCATTGCCTTTGAATATTAATGTCACTTAATCAAATATACAAACTCTCAGTAATATTTGATCACACTATGATCCCCAATATTGCATTATTTAAATAAAATCAACCACAGGTGAAGAGGGAGAGCAAGACACTAGTTGACTGGAAGCTATCGTAGAGAGTAAGGGGAAGTCAGGAGGATGTGAAGAGACATGCACAGAGAGGAGAAGTGGAGACATCCAGTTGTAGAAGCTTATATTTCAGATAGAATAGGAGAAAGGTCTTTTTCTGAGATGACAGCAGAAGAGGAAGGTAAACTGGCTGCTTTCTGTGCCTGTTTGACCCGACAGGTGTTCACACTAGCATCTGGCTCCAAGGTCCTTATGGATTAAATAAAAGATAGAGATTAAGTTAAAACAACATTTGACTCCCTACATGGAAACAGCAGAGGCAGTGTCCACAGGACTCAAAGGGTAACTTGGACTGGAATCAGCAGTGAGGCAGCAGTGGTGGCAAAATCAGTAGAGGAAGCACCTCTAGGATCAGGGATAGCCACTGTGTTCCAGATAAAACAGCATCCCAGAGCACAAATCCCATGAAAATTATGAAGTGGTGCGCATGAATTTTCCAGTGAATTAGGTATTAGAGGAAGATTCTCTAATGAGTCTGAAGAAAGTCTTCTGATACAAATTTTAAAATCATATTATTTTTATTTTTGTATATGTGTGATGTATGTGTTTATTATTTGTGTCAAATGCAAACTTAAATGTACTTAGTTTACATCTCAACAATAAAATGTATTATTTAGACAATAAAAACTTTTATATATATAATATGTATATATACATTACTTACATTGATTATATATTATTTCCAAAGTGGCTCTAGCCAGCAATGAAGGAGTCTTTTCCTTACTCCACATCTTCTCCAGCATAAGCTATCATTGGTGGTTTTGATCTTAGGAATTCTGACAAGTGTAAGATAACATCTTAAAGTCATATTTATTTGTATTTCCTGATGACTAAAGCTGTTGATCAATTTCTGAAGTATCTTTTGTCAATTTGCAATTCTTATTTTGAGAATTCTCTGTTTAAATATGTACTTCATTTTCTAATTGAATTATTTGGTAATTTGATGTCTAGTTTTTTGAGCTATTTATATATTTTGGACAGTTTGATGGCTGGTTAGTGAAGATATTTTCTCATTCAGCTGGCTGTTGTTTGTCTCAAGTTCAGAAGGTACCATTTATTAATAGTTGCTCTCAATGTCTGTGTCATTGGTATTTTATTTAGGAAGCAATCTCCTGTACCTACGAGTTGAAAGCTACTTCCCACTTTTTCTTCAATGAGGGTCAATGTGACTGGATTCATGTTGATGTCTTTGATCTATCTGTACTTAAGTTTTGTGCATGAAGGCAGATATGGATCTATTTGCATTCTTTTACATGTTGATATCCAGTTATACCAGAACCATTTTTCTTAAGATAATTTCTTTATTCTATTGTGTAATTTTAACTTCTTTGTCAAAAATCAGGTGTTCATAGGTGTGTAGATCAATATCAGGGACTTAGATTAGATTCCATTAGTCCACCATTCTGCTTTTACGCCACTTCCAGACTATCTTCATTAATGTAGCTCTGTATAGAGCTTGACATCAGACAAGATTATTCTTTCAGAAGTTTCTTTATTGTGGAGGATTGTTTTTGTAGTTAGGGGTTTTATTGTCTTCCATATGAATTTGCATACTACTCTTTCAAGAACTGTGAAGAATTTTGCTAGGATTTTCAAAGGGATTGCTTTTGATAGGATTGCCATTTTTATTATGTTGATTCTACTTATCCAAGAGCATGGGAGATCTTTCTATTTTTTCATATCTTCCACAATTTCTTTCTTCAAAGACTTGGAGGTTTATTTTAAACTGGTTTTTCACTTCTTTGGTTACTGTTACCCTGAGATATTTTATGTTATTAATGACTATTGCAAATCATGATATTTCTCTGATTTCTTTCTCAGCACCTTTATTGTTTGTTTATAGGAGGACTACTGATTTTCTTTCAGTTGATCTGGTTATCTGCCACATTACCAAAACTGTTTTTCACCTGTAGGAATTCTCTCACCGAATTTTTGGGATCACTTATGTATATTATCATATCATCTGCAAAAGTTTGAATTTTTCTTTTCCAATTTGTATCCCTTTGGTTTCCTTGTGCTGTCTTATTGCTCTAGCTAGAAATTTGAGTACTATGTTGAATAGGTATAAAGAGACAGCCTTTCTTTGTTACTGATTTTAGTGGAATCCCTTTGAGTGTCTCTCCTTTTAACTTGATGTTTGCTGTCAGCTTGCTGCATATTGCTTTCTTTATGTTTAGATATGTTCCTTGTATCCTTAATCTCTTCAAGGTCTTTATCATGAAAGGGTGTTAGATTTTCTTGAATGCTTTTCCAGCATCTAATGAGATTATTATATGTTTTTTCTTTCATTTTATTTATATGGTAGATTACATTGATAGATTTTCAGATGTTGAACTATCCCTACATTTCTGGAATGAGATTAATTCAATCATGGTTGATGATTTTTATTTTGATGTGTTCTTGAATCAGTTTGCCAGTATGTTATTGAGTATTATTGTGTCCATGTTCATGAGGGAAATTGGCCTGTAATTCTCTTTCTTAGTTGCTTCTTTGTGTGGATTGTGTACCAAGGTAACTGTATCCTTGTAAAAAGAGATTGGCAAGGTCCCTTCTCTTTCTATTGTGTAGAACAATTAGAAGACTATTGGTATTACCTGTTCTTTGAAATTCTGGTAGATTTCTGTGATGAAACCGTCTGGTCTGGCATTTTGTTTTTGTTTTTGCTAGAATATTGATGAATACTTCTATTTCCATAGGAGTTATAGGTCTATTTAAATTGTTTATCTGTTCTTGATTTAATTGTGATATGTGCCACCTATCCAAAATTTGTTCATTTCCTTTAAATTTTCCAATTTTCTGGTGTGCAGGTTTTGAAGTATGACTCGATGACTCTATGGATTTCCTTTATGTCTGTTATGTCCTCCTTTTTACTTCTGATTTTGATAATTTGTATATTTCCTCTCTGTCTTTTGGTAAATTTGGATAAAGGTTTGTCTATCTTGTTGATTTTGTTAAACAACCAACTCTGTGTCTCATTGATTATTTATATTATTTTGTTTCTATTTTATTTATTTCAGCTCTTTGATTGTTTCCTCACATTCATTCCTCCTAGTGAGTTTGCTTTCTCTTGTTCTACAGGTATCAGATGTGCTATTAAGTTACTTGTGTGAAATTTCTTCGTGTTCTTTGTGTAGGCACTTAGTGCTATGAAGTTTCCTCTTAGCACTGCTTTCAAAGTGAGTATTATAGGTAACGCACACTGTCATCAAGCTATCATAGCATGTCTAATTCCAGCATTCTAAGACATTTTCAGTCAGTAGACATATATAAAATACATATATTGTTTTTACTCTAAGCCTATCTAAATACAAGCTGCATAGTTCCTGTGGTCTTTTCTGTATCAGAAAGAACAATCCACCTAGAATAGAATATTGATTTGAATTGATTTGACGCTGTTTCATAAAATGTTGCCTATAAGTATTATCATTTAACTAATTAGAACTTGAATTTTGCCTTTCTAAAATTTTTCTAATAAATGGATAGATTTGAAAAATCAATTAATATTAACAAACTTATTTTTCATTATGTTAATCAAATAAGATACTTTCATATACTTTAATTTATTCTGGGCACTATACTTTTACAATATACTTTGTTCTTCCTGAGAATTCTTTGATCATCACCTTTATTATAAAAAAAAACACAAAAGCTAACAACAAAATAATCAGTTGAGGATGGTGTGTCTGAGATTTTTTTCCAGCATTCAGAAGTCAAAAGCAAACAAACTTGTATGAGGTTAATGCTAGCTCCCTCTATGTAGAAAATCCCAAACTATCCAGGACTACATAGTGATACCATATCACAAAAATATTAGAAACCATCTATTAAAAATGTGAAAATAGAAAAGACTAGAAATTATATATAATAAATTTACCTTCTTAAATTTGATTATATAGAAGAAGTTTTAAAGTTTTATGATTAAAAAGTACATTATTACTTATTTGTGCGTATAAGGAAGAATATTTGGGATGTACTTTGGGATTATACTAGTTTAGTAAAGTAGTGACTTTAGGTTCTTCTCCAAGATCAACGACTTCACTAACACTGAGTAGGTGGTTAAGTTTCCAGATTCGAGCATGTTTTCTCTCCTGTTATTGAATAATTATTAAAATCCAATTAGAAAGTTAACACATATATGGAATTGCTACTGTACCCTAAGGGTTATTATGTTGTTTTGATCTTTGTTATATCTCAAAAGTATTAATTCTGGGTTTATTTATCTCTTTTGGAAGTTTGCATGTCACCTTCAGGTGCAACGAAAGTTTAGTTGACAAGACAGATGGAGACCATTACAGAAAATTAACAAAATTAATAGTTTTAGAGTCCAGTCAAAAAAGTTATATCTACCAAACAAGGAAGCACCTTAGGTTCACGGAACATTACAGAGGAAGAGGCAGAGAAATTTTAAAAATTAGAGGATCAGAGAGTTTGTGGTGAGACTGTCTCCTAATAAAGCATCAACAACACAACTGCAAAAAACATAAGTTGAACAAGGATCACAAAAAGAGATATGCCAAAGATCATCTAAAATGATCTTTATATTACTACACATATATATTTATGTAATGTATATCCATGTAATATATACTCATGTAACATATTCATAGAATATATATATATATATATATATATATATATATATATATATACTCATGCAAAAGTAATTAGTGAATAAAAAGGCCTTCATTCTGAATGAAATAAATAGGGATATAGGAGGAAAAACAGAGAGAGAAAAAGAAAGAAAGAAATGGAACTAAAATAATCTCAAAAGTAAAAGAATATACTTTAAAAAATTACATTATTGGCTAACAAAGAATAGCATGCGCTGTAAATGTACATTTAAACAGGTACAAGTAGAATATTCAAAATTTTTAAGGAGTCTTTTAGATAAAAGTTGTTGCAATTTTAAAATAAAACAAAACTGTAACTTTTCCATTGGGGATGGAAGAAGCAAAAGGAAATGCACCTTTTTATTTTTAGGGGTCATTTACACATTACGGCACTGTATGTAGAATTATATTTATTTCATTTAGTGAGTGACTTTCAAATACATACATATAATACATTTTTCTTACACATTTTTCTTTTCATGAATATAGGGATTACTGCTTCTATGAATTTTTTGTTCAAGCACTTATGTATTTTACGTACTGTATTTGATATGTAAACTAGGAGTAAAATGCAATCTCATAGGTAATTTGATTTGACATTTTGGTTAATGAATTTTTGTGCATTATATTTTTCAAAAAATAATTCCTCTTCTAATTGCTTCAAACCTCATCATTTTCTATTAAAATATATTTTAATAATTTATTATTGACAAATACATGGATATTATAGTGTGCTAGTGGGTGTTTTGATAAAATATGAAATGCATGTTCTTTGAAAGATAATACAAGTATCAAGTGGCCTTTAAATGAAATCACTGTCAACAGCTCCCCAGCTGGAAATGGGGCCTCAGGAATCCTCTAAATTCCATAGCGAAAGTTTCAAATGACTTAATCTTGTGCAGGTGTGTGCAGGTAATCATAGCTACTGCAAATTCATGTGTGTTGCAACAATGTCATACCAAGAAATAAGAATTTCACAGTCTTTCTTCACATCTTCTGACTTTTGCATTATTTCTGTACCAATTTATTTAGCCTTGGGGAAGGTGGAGTTAGGGATACATTTTGAGGGGTAATTAGTGGCTATAGGCAGAGGTACGGTCACTTTCCTTTAAGAGAATGGCTACCGGTAGATTCTGCATGTCTTAGTCAATAATCTTACACATATGAGCATTTTTGTAGGATTAACATGACTCAGTAAATCAAAAACTTATGAATAATGTGAAAGACGCTTGTGATGTTAGGAGGGAGATGTGATTGTAAATTCAGAATGAGTTAAAGGGAAGAGTGAAAGATGACTATCATAAACATATATTGTATACATGCAAAATATTCAAAGAATAAAAATAAAACTTAAAAACAAACTTTTAAATAGAATATAGTTATTACAAAATAAATTAAAACAAAAATGTTTAAGGTTTAGGAAGGAAATTTCTACATTTTGCAATCAGCCTGAACTCATGGTGAATTCAAGGCTAGTAAGGTACTATTTGAGACCTGTTTGAAAAATTTAAACAATACACACCAAACTCTTTTTTTCTGAAAAGGGAAGTTTTTCAGAATATGGAAAGTCTAGCTGCAGACTTAAAACGTGTATATGGAAGCTCCTGTCCCATTCAGTTCCATAGCCTTTCAGTCCAAAATAAACACACAAAGGCTTATATTAATTAAAGAATGCTTGGCTTAGTGCATACGATTTTTAAAAACTAGCTTTTACAACTTAAATTAGCCCATAATTTTCATCTATGATTAGTTACATGTCTTGGCACCCTTTCTTAGTAAGGCATTCTCATCTACTTTCTGCTGAGTTAGACTGGTGACTGTGTCACTGCCTTTCCTATTCCCAGAATTCTCCTTGTCTGGCCACTCCATCAATACTTCTGACCTGGCTATTGGCCAATCAGCATTTTATTAAACCAATACAAGTGACAAAACCTTACAATGTCCAAGAGCATTGTCCCATAGCATTTCCCTTTTTTTTGTTTTAAAAACAAGAACCCTAATTCTAATCTCATTATTTCCTGACCATTATACATAACAACTTTTAACCAATATTCTAAACAATACAGACATTCATAATCCATATTTTTGGAAATATGGGTACAGTTTTCTAGGCTATTTCCTGTCAGCTGTGGACACTGGCAATCTCTGAGGATCCCTGAGAAAATTTAGGATTATAGTCAAATCCTGACTAGAGTAGTATTTGAGACTGGATCACCTCAATTAGTCACTTTGTATGTAGCAGTTCTAAATTTAGAATTTAGATGAAACTGCAATAGAGGTGCTCTGAGATATTTGATCAAGATGGACTACTTGCACCTATCAGAGATATTTCAGGGAGTTTTCATCAATCAGATCTGATTTTTCTTAAATCAGAAGGAACCCAAAGCCTCTAATTTCCCGTAAAAAGAAAAGCAAAACCTCTTTCCCCAAATAATAGACCTTTTGATTTAAATTTTGAAGTTAACATATTTTAAAAAAATATATAGGTTGGTTTAATCCAGCAGAATTTATAATCAAATGTCTTTTAGCAGCTGATGTTCATTCCTCAGCAGACAAACAAATCAAAGATAACACAGTAACAGAGTTTCCAGACTCAGTGTGCTTTCCTTCTTCATGTAGCCTTTTCTATTACACAATTTTTAAGGTCTTTCTTAATCTTTTGTCTTTTCTCTCCCAAGTCTATGTGTATTTTTAAATATACTGTTAACCACTTGGAGGAATTTATTTTTTGCTGAATCTGGGTTCAGTGTATATGTCTATTTTTTTCTGACCACAGAGTCTTTAATCTGGTAAGTGGAGGCTTTAATGGGGGACTGCTTTATTCCTTGGCTTTCGGGGGTCTAGCTTCATAATTGAGGTACTGGTGGGACCCATATTTATTGTCACAACTCTGGAGAGTTTCTAGGTCCATGCAATGGCCAAGAAGCATGCTACTGGCTTCTTTTAAACAGTTTGGTATCAGGGCCTCTTAAAAGAAGTGTGCGGCATGGTTTCTGGCACTAATGCTGAATCAGGAAGCCTCTCTTAAAGGACCTGCACCTCTGTCTGTCTCTATCAAAGAGGCCCACCAGAGAAAATGTTGCACCTAACAAGCTATTCTTGACTCTCGACTTTTTTTTCTAGAATACTTTTCAAACTCTTTCAGGTTTCATGTGAATGTAGTTGTTGAACATTGGGTGCCATTTGTAGAGTTTGTCCCACATGGTCCTGCAGCCACTCAGGCCCAAATAAACACACAGAGACTTATATTACTATAAACGGTTTGACCTATTGTTCAAGCTTATTAGTAACTAGTTCTTACAACTTAAATTAGCCCATAATTCTTATCTATGTTTAGTCAAGTGACTTGTTAACTTTTCTCAATAAGGCATTCTCATCTTGCTTCCACTGTGTCTGCCTGGTGACTTAGTCTCTGTCTTTCCTCTTCCCCGAATTCTCCTAGTCTGGTTGCTCTGTCTATACTTTCTGCTTGGCTCTTGACCATTTTTATGAAATCAATGAGTGGCGAATCCTTTATCCAACAGCAGTATATCTTTTCAAAACACATGCTAGATATCGGGCTGATATTTTAAAATAATCGACAATTAAAAATCTCCTCAATCAGTGAATACTAATCTATTTTTAAAAACAAGTAGAGTATCTGGGCAGAAATTTCATGAAAAAGATGCAGATGTCCGGTGCATAAGTACAGCTAAATAATGTTTTTAATTAGGAAACACTAATTAAAACAATGAAATCAATTACATATAAATTGAAATGATTAATATAAACAACTAACAATACCATTATTTTTTGAGGATGCATAGAAAGAACAATTATCAAAAAAGAAGCTATCATTTATTTTTGGATTAAAAGTAAATTATGTTTATCAAAAAGTATAGCAGTTTCTTACAGAGCTTAGAATAATGGCACCTCACAGGCCTAGATCCCACTGTGAACTATATCTCAGTTCCACACAAAAATGTGCTTCTTTTACTTTGCTCCTTGTATCTCGAAACTGGACATGCAAATAATCTAATATGGGTGAGTGGACTAGCACAATTTTATACATCTATAAATACACATTTTTGTTATCATCTTCATCAATATTGAGAAATGATTTAGAAACATCAGAATCACATAGAAAAATCCTAAATAAATAACAAGTGAAACTTTAAATCTGATGCATATTGTATATTCCCAAGATAAAAAATCTTTAAAATACAAAACTATTGACTAGAAAAAAAGTAAAAAGAATTTCAGGCAAGTACAGAATAGAACAAACTGAATAGAACAAACATTCAGGGACCTAAGTTTGTTGTCTTCATTATTTTATGTTGCTATGATAAAACACAATAGCCAACGAAAGTTATATTGGAATGGATTTATTGGGTTTATATTTCCACTTTCAATATATCATTGAGGGAATCCAAGGAAGGAATGGAAAACAGGAGCCTAATCACAGAAACTGAAGAAGAGGCTAGAGAGAAATGTAGCTTATTGGTTTGCTCTCCATCACTCATGCAGTTTACTTTTTATATAATCCAGGACAACCTGCCCAGGGATAGTTTCACTCAAGGTGACTGCTCCCATTCACAGTAATTGTTCATCTATAAAATGCCACATGGTTTTGCCACCAGGACAGTATGATGGAGTTAAATTCTCAACTGGGACTCACCACTCTTCTTAGATGGCTCTAACTTTTCTGAAATAAATCTGAAATAAATGCTGAACACTAGCAATTTTTTTTACTCATTCAGTGATAATTTACAAATAAGCAAGTGAAAAATACAAAACTAACACAAGTTATAAGTCAGATATAGGGAGATCAGTATGTACTCTTGAATACTCTGTGTGTGTGTTATACATGTATACATATATGTGTGTTATGCATGTTATACATACATGTATCTATAAATATAAGAATTGAATATAAATAGGCAAATATACACATACATATTCATTCTTGTTTATCAGAGATCTTAATATCAATAAATTCAAGTAAAAAGTAACACCAAGATAATTTTTTTAATTTAATTTTTAAAACTACTTTGAGTTCTGTGTTTATATTACTCTAACCTTCACTTTATCTTCTGAACTACTTGTAATGTTATTTTCCTCCTGATCTTGCTCTCAGATTAATAATCTCTTCATCTTTAACTATCATTGTTTCACACAAACACATCCACACACACACACAGTTTTAAGATCACCTAATTGGATATATATATATATATATATATATATATATATATATATATAGAGAGAGAGAGAGAGAGAGAGAGAGAGAGATACATAGATAGATAGATAGATAGATAGATAGATAGATAGATAGATAAAGAGAGATATAGGTATACAGATATACACACACATTGTGTGTATGTTTAAAGTTGAAGACTTGCTTTCAGAGATCTCTCAGAGGATTCGTTCCCGGAGAACATCAAGTCTCCCTCTTTCAGGAGTCAATGATTGCCTATTTCTCTCCATTTGAGAATTCTCCTGTCTATATTGACATGTCAACTGTTATCATCATTGTTCAGTACAAGTAGAGATTGTTTTCTTATAAATGTCTTCTCCAAGTAAATGGATACAGATGAATGGAAAATTAGAATATTCTATTATCAAATACAAATGCATAAGACATATAAAGTCAGGATGTCAGCACAAACTATGGTATTAAATGACCCCAATATGTATATACCAAATACCTACAGAAGCTGGTGAAAAAAATCTCACCAGTCCCAAACATGTCCCAAATAACTTTACAATATATCTGTCTGAAGCTACTATTCTAGCAAGTTGATCACAATAAAAATGATAAAATGTGTAAATCACACCAATTTTTAATAAAATCTAGTAAAAAGTCATTTCATTGTTATAAAGGCTCTCTTGCTCCAATATCAGAAATCGGTTCAGCCTAAGAAAAACATCTTAAAGTTTCTAACACTGACACATTCTACAAGATATCCAAAAAATCCAAAATAATCTATGTCTCATAGACATGAAGAGTAGGAGGAACTGTCTCATCCAGGAGAAGTCTAAGAAAACATGATTTCTGTATTAGTCAGGGTTCTCTAGGTGATCATAACTGAGAGAATGAATACACAAACATTTGTTTGTGTGTGTGTGAGAGTGTGTGTGTGTGTGTGTGTGTGTGTGTAAAAAGGGTTTATTAGAGTGGTTTAAAGACTTTGGTCTAGCTAATACAATAGTGGCTCTCTACCTATGAGGCTGAGTATCTTAGCTGTTCTTTACTACACACCAGAATCCTAACAAACTAGGCTATAATGCTAGTGAAGAAATGGACTTGACAGTCATATCACTATATCAGGAACTTTTGCTGTGAGCAATATGAAGTCATTTATTCGGAGAAATTTTAGTAAAACCTTTTAACAATTCTTCTGATCATTCCATAATATATTTTTATTAGGTATGAAGTATGTTAAAATGAGTTTACTTCAAATTCTATAAATATAAAGCAATTAAAGTTTTCCATTTATAATCATCCTGGTATGTTCTTTACGTATAAGGTTTTTATTTTAAAACTGCTTTACTTGAATTTTAATTAATAAAAGCATGTTTTTGCAAAATTAGTACTTATTTGTTCTGATTAAATATCTGATAACTTTCATTTACAAATGGTTTTTCTAAAATGTTATTCAACCTCCAAAATTTTAAAGTCTTGCTTTTATTAGTCCTGCATCAAAAAACCTACAAAGTAATGACTGTTTTGTGTTTTTAGTGGGAGAAAGTTAAAGTTAAAGTATTGGCAAATTAAGAATATTATTTAGGAGGGCAACTACAGACTTATGTTCACCTCCAAGTTGAACAAATTAAGTTGATGTCAAATGCACACTGAAAACACTGACCCCTCATTCAAGAAAAATACATGAAAATTCCGTTGTTGCAAAGGAGACTAAATACATTATTTTTAAAATTTGCAAACCATCTAGACAGATATAGATAAAATACACAGTTGTGCATGAAAGCAAATTACTTTTCTTTAACATGGTAGATCATGTCAAACCACAACAGAGTGAATTATTCTGTAAAAAATAAAATCATTGTAAAATGTACTTTTCTGTCTGTATTAAAAATAAAAATAAAAGACTTATTCATGTATCATGACTTTTAAGTTTTAAGGTATTATAAACATAAAGGTTCCAGAACAAATATTTGGTGCTTTAAATCTGCTGAGAAAAAAATAGATTTTTCCTAAAACACAGAAGCTGAACAGATTAAGTATTTCAAATGAACCTAAAATTAAAATAGTTCATAATTTGGCATATAAATCTAGATATTGGAATTGAATCAAGTAACTGTTTTCAAAATTAATTCAGCACATATTCATGATATATTGTTAATGACCAGTGACTACATTTATATATACAAAGAAGTTCAATGCTGACTTTACTAAAAGATAGTGTGAATATTCTATGATTATCTCTATCTTCTAAGGCTTTTGCTTTTTATGGAACAACAGTTTTAGAAATAATCTGTTCACTGGCTGATTGAAGGTCATTTATCAGTTTTTGTATTTTCCTCGCTTGCTGTTCTTAAGTACGCCAAGATAGAAGCTTTATCCTGATGTTACTGAAAGCATAGAAATCAAAATGTGATGAAGAAAATATGAGCATCAATCTTTGCAAAAAAGAGTATCAATTCTACCAGATAGAGTGAATTGGCATATGATCTCATGCTCTATAAACAAAGTAGAAAATTCTGACTTCACTGCATTTATGGTCTTCCAGAGGCAGATTTAAAAATCTTGAAGCACTTATAGGAAGAAGAAACCCAAATAGTTGATAGTTATTTAACTCAGTGTAGTGATCATTTTCATAGCTACTATCATAATTTTATGGAACATAAATATTTCAAAGATGTTAAGTCTTTTATTGAGATGCTTCATTATATTGGGAACAGCTACTATTGTGAAAATTATATTTCTAGGGACATTATTCCTCCAATTTACATCAGAAGTTGAAAATCTTTTTTTTTGCTAGAAGTCCTAAAAATCTTTACATATTACACATAACTGATAAATTTCATTTAGAAATTATGGAAAATATAGTGAGTTCTCCTTCTACTTATCTTTTTTCAATGTTTTATTTTATTTGATAAAGTTTATACTAAAAATAATGATAACCTGATGACATGGATAGCATCTTTGGTAATTTCTGTGGAGTAATTGGATAATTTAGGCCACAGATGTTTACTTTTCACTGAAATTCAGACAGGAGTATGGTTGAGAGATTAATACTAGTGAGAAAGCATAAATATTGGGAAGAGATAAAAATTTAAACTGGAAAGGGAGTTGTAAGAGGAAATTGGTGTATCAACTAGGCTTGCAGAATGAGTCTATTTAATGCATATAGGTTGAGAATGTGAAAATGCAGAAAGTGTATGTCATAAAAAAACTCATTACTTTTCAATATTCATTTCTCAGTAAATACCTTTCTCCATTTTAATCTATCTACTGTCATCATAATGAAGATGAAAACATCACTACAGTACATATTAAGTCAATGTATTTGTACACATATTTATTTCCAAATATTATTATACAGTGTTTCCCAGAGATGACATTTTTGAACCAGTGGGTGGAGCAATGAACAGGTCACACTATAGTTAAAATCCTACTTTGAAATGATTTTTCATAATATAGAAAACTTTCTTACACACTCTTCATTGTCATCTTGTAACATGGGCTTAATGATAGTAGCTATGTTTCAAATATGAATTTTAATGTGATTTGTCATGGTAAGCACCTGCTTTGCTCGATGAAATCAATATTGATAAAGGCCAGCAAGTGTTAGATGTCTCTGGGCTGTTCCTTCTACATCACAAAAACTTAAAATGATGTATAGAAGTGTAGTTAAAAGGGTATAGCTAGTCCTCACCTTTGTCACAAATACACACAAATGATTAGCACCATCTTACAGGTCTTAAGAGATTGAAAGAATTAAAATAAGCGAATTCTATCAGAGTAGGTATTGTGCTTTTTTTTAAACTCATAATCGCTAGAGATGAAAGACAGAAAGTTTAACTATTGGGTCTCACTCACCTTGTGCTAATGTTCTTTTCTGCTAATTTATTGTTTACTTCTGGTCCCTGTGGAAGACTCAGGACTCATTCAAAATGAAATAATTTCCTTCCCTATTAAAATACCTTAAAGAACTGAAATCCTAAGCATTTGATGATGACAAAAAATTCTACTTTATACGATAAGGAAAATAGAAAGTCCATTCTTAAAGGACAGAGTCTGTGACAATGAACCAACAGAAATGTCACCATGGGACATGTATTCTAGCATTCTGAAGGAGAGGATCACTGATTTAACAAACAGCAAGTTAACATAACTACACTAGAACTTAGCTTTGTATGTCTTGCCCTGGTACAAAGATACACAGAAAGTGGCCTGTGAAAGTCAGTTTTCTATACTTTGTCTGAAAGAGAGTTTGTTACATTTGCAGCTTCTCTTCCTAGAGTCTGTTTCTCAGTAACAATAAATATTATGATTTCTAAATTTATATTATGAATTCAAACTTGTTGTTACATGTGACTCCCCAACAAACTGAACGTTTTATTAAAAAGTAATATTATTCTCTTACTGTCATTCCAAATAAAATATTACATTTTTTAATTAATATCATGAATATCAGTTTCAATGTGGCCAACATGTCCTCTCACAGCAGAAAGTGCAGGTTAATGAGGACAATTAGTCACATTTTCTTTGAGATATTAGGAATTTTATATATATAGAAACAACTCAAACCTTTGAAAAGATATGATATCTAAGGTCTAGGCCTGATAGTTTCCTTTTCTATCTATGCTACCCTTCCAGCATTACAGTCAACATCTGGACTTATGCCTACTGAAACCTACACCATACCATGTTTTATCCATGCGAAAAACTGTTTTCTGACTTAGTTCTTCTAAACTCTCATAAACCTAATTAGGAAATCTGCTCTTTAGCAGCTTCATGAAAGACATAGGAGATCCAATCAATTATGTGACACAGACCATGTACCAAAGACAAACAAGACTGGAGTAGAGACCCAGCGTAAACTCAGACTGAGAGAAGTTTGGGTGATGACCTGAATTGAAAAAGTGAAAGGAAGCCTTGGATCAGCTTGGAGATCTGTTACAGGTCTCCCACAAGAAATTGTGCAGTCTAATTTCTTGAGTTCTTTGTATATTTCGGAGATCAGACTTTTGTCTGATGAGGGCTTGGTGAAGATCTTCTCCCAGTCAGAAGGTAGCCATTTTGTCTTACTGACAGTGTCCTTTGCTTTACAGAAGCTTCTCATTTTCAGGAGGTCCCATTTATTCATTGATTCTCTTATTGTCTTTGCTACTGGTGTCCTACTTAGGAAGTGGCCTCCTGTGCCTATGTCTTTTAGACTATTTCCCACTTTCTCTTCTATCAGGTTCAAAGTGGTCTTATTAATGTTGATGTCTTTAATCCATTTGGACTTGAGTTTTGTGCATGGTGATAGATATGGATCTACTTTCATTCTTCTACAGGTTGACATCCAGTCATGCCAGCACCATTTGTTAAAGATGCTTTCCTTCTTCCATTGTATACCTTTAGCTCCCTTGTCGAAAATCAGGTGTTCATAGGTTTGTGGGTTAATATCCGGGTCTTCTATTCGATTCACTGGGCTGAGCCCCCAAAGTCCAAATGAGGAACAGAAGGAGGGAGAACATGAAAAAGTAAGTCAGGACCACGAGGGTCAGATACAAGGGGACTGATCTAATGACAGCTCACCAAGGCCAGCTGGACTGGGACTGAATGAGCATATGATCAAACTGGATTCTCTGAATGTGACTGACATGGGGGCTGACTGAGAAACCATTGACAATGGCGCTGGGTCTTGTTTCATCTGCATGTACTGGCTTCTTGGGATCCTAGTCTGTTTGGATGCTCACCTTCCTAGACCTGGAGGGAGGGTGGAGGAACTTGAACTTCCCACAGGGTAGGAAACCCTGACTGCTCTTAGGACTGGAGAGGGAGGAGGAGAGGGAGTGGGGGGAATGGGAGGGTATTGGGAGGAGGGGAGGAAGTGGAAATTTTTATAAATAAATAAATAAATAAATGACGAAATTGTGCAGTCAAGGTTGAGCAAGGAATCAAATGAATGAAAATAAGACAAGATGCTGAAATTACAATGGTAATTTGAACCGTGTCACAGTGTTGAGTGTCTATCTCCTGTATTAGGTCTTCAGTGTGTTAAGTTTGGGCAGATCATCAGAAATATAGGCAATAACATTATTAAAATGGCCAATTCAATGATAACTATCAGACTACTTACCAGTCTAATCTGTGTTGAACATTTGAAATATATCAAATATTAGGTAAAGAATTGCATCATTGCAGCTAAGCCCAATAAACACCCTGACAAATAGGTACAGAAAACATAGCATTGTTGTTTTACAATTTGTCCCTAAGTCAGAGCACAGCTAATAAGAGAATCTAGATTGATGTTAAGTACAAATGCAGGAGGTACGAGATTACATTTTAAAAATTTCCAAAGGTGTCTCATTGTTCTTAATATGACTTTATTTACTACAAAGGCTTTTGCCGTTATGAATCATAGACCCAGAAAATCTAAGGAGAACAGGGAGCTCATGCAATCCTCCACTTCCTTCATCAGACATTATCTCTATTGTGCAATGAAAGTCTCAGGCAGAGAAAGCTTAAGTGGATTGTTGAAGATCATACAGTTCCAATGACAGCAAACTGAAATAAGAGCTTATAAGATCTTGGAAACATATTGATAATCTTTTTAGTTATAACTGTTTAAAGAACCAAATTAATCACTTTCAAAATAGCCCCTGTTCATGGGCTTTCTCTTTACTCCCCTGGAGTCTAGACACGTGGAGATTGTTGCCTAAAATGACTATCTCATACCTTATAATCTATGTCCACCTTCTTAGCCTGGTGACTGCGAGGTCCACTCGTAGGCCATGTTTCCCTGTGAGCTTGAGCTCCTACAGCTTTCCACTACAAACCTCAGCCACATAATTCCACCGCTCATCAAGACAAGCAGCAAGGAGAACCCCAAAAAGTCAATTTATTCATTTTTTCTGTATCTAGAATACATGTGGAGTCAAAATTGGTGGTTTGTCATGACTCTCCCTGCTAGGATAATATTGGGTGATATTACAACTAAACATTATGTTTAAACCATGCCAGTCACACTGTGCATTTAAAAAAACACAAGACATTGTATTACCTTGCTAACATATTGGAGCATATGAGAAAATCCTAAAGCAGATTGGCTTTCATGAATTGAAAATTATCTTATCTTTAATTTCCCACTGCTATTCATGGCACAGAATAAAGATTTATTTATCCTACCTTATTTCAACTTGGATGTGATTTCTGCTGAGAGTTCAGTTGTTCAAACACTTTCATGTGTTTCAAGTATTGCTTGTTTTTCCTTTTCTTCTTATACTTATGTGTAAGCATACTAAGTTGTACCTCCATTACACAAATATAATTACCTTGCTATGTTTTTCTAATTTTTAAGTTTCTAAAAAAAATAGCCTCTTTCTTCTTGAGAAGTTCGACTATTGTGGGATACAATTTTTAAAAATTTAATATATTTTCATTTGAAAATTTTATAATATATATTTTGAATGTGTTCTCATTCTTGATTTCCCCTGTCCTCCCTTTGACAACATCCTTTCCTGTATATAAGAAAAATATAGGACAAAAGGATGGATCAGGGAGAAGATAAGGGAAGGCATGAAGTGCTAATGTAATCAAATCACATATGTGCATGAATTCATACCTTTACTCCAGTTTGTTATACCAATATGTTTCTGATTTAGGACCAGGAGCCACACTTTATAAAAAACTCAGACACTGTCTCCCAAAGAAGCCATCAAGTATCCAAAGCTTCCTAGTTAAGAGTAAGTCATTATTTATTCATTTCTACTCTGTACTTGAAACAACTGGTTCATCTCCTTCAGACAGTCACAGCTATGATTTTATGATTATCAGTCTTTGCTTGTCCAGAAGATACTGTTCCATTGAATAACACTTTTTATTTCTTTAGTTGGTCAACAAATACTATAATTGTGTTAATATAATTATGATATTGCTTATTTTTATTATAATTTCCTCTTCTCTCATTATAGCTATCAAATACAAAATTAATAGATTTATTTCATATTGAACCAAATTTGATGGTTGCTGTTTAAAATATCAATTCTTAAAATTCAGATATATTAGGATTCAGAATTTACATATGAGTGAGAACATTGTTACCTTTTTTTAAGACTGGGTTCCCTTGCTTAATATGATACTGATTGTCCTATTTGCTGAGGCTTCTTATTAGATTTTGTAGCTTATATTAAACCATTATTCTTATCTATGTTAGGCACACAGCTCAGTACTTTTTCCAGTGGGGCAGGAAACATTCTGCTTTGTTTTTCTGGGCAGGACTTGTGAGAAATGGGCTCCCTCCTTCCCTGCATTCTTCTGTTTTCATTGACCCACCTTTACTTCCTGCCTGGTTGTCCCACTTATACTTCCTGTCTGGCCAATCAGCATTTATTTAAAAACATGATTGATAGAATACAGAAATTTTTCTGATGCTGCTAAATTTTCATTTGGGGTCTCTAGTTATTTCTTATCTCTCCTGGTGAATTCATACTGTGTTTTTTCCAATGGGTTTCAATTTAGCATATAACATAAGTCAGAATAAAATTGAATTATCTTAAATACCTAATATATTAGCATTGCCATTTCTTGATATGTCTTAGTTCTACTCATCTCATTCTTGCACCACTTAGTTAAAAAATAAAAGGTAACATTTCTATGTTACATATCAACCTTTTACTTTTCTATTCATATCTAGTCATATTTTTAAAATCCAGTCAGTTTATATTTTTCTTTGTAATTTAAAATTTTTTTGTATAATGAATCCTTCAATAAGTGTTTCTTTTACACCTACTCAGACTATTATTCTATTTGCCAAAAAATGCATATTTAAAATATTATGTCAAAAATATTTAAACCATGTTAATACATTCTGTCTTAATGAGAAGTATTATTGCTGTGACATGAAACACAATGCCAAAAATAAGGTTGTTGAGGAAAGGATTTATTTCACTTACACTTTCACAGTACTGTTCATCAAGAAAAGAAGTCAGAACAGGAAGTCAAACAGGAAATAAACCTGGAGGCAATATCTGATGCAGAGATCAAGGAGCCCTGCTGTTTACTGGCTTGCTAATCATGGTTTGCTCAGCTTGCTTTCTTAGAGAAACTAGCATCACCAAACTAGGGACAGTAACATTCACAAATTTTTGAACACTCCCTCATTTATCACTAATTAAGAAAATGCCTTTCAGCTGGATTTTATTTAGGTGTTTTTTTTTTTCAATTGAAGTTCTATTTTTTTAGATAACTCTAATTTGTGTCATTGGCATAAAACTAGTCAGGACAAATGACAAAAATAATGATCTAATTTTCAAATGAGTTTAAACATGTGTCTTTGTCTCAAATATGTCAGTGCTGGTGTAAAAGTAAAATTTAACCCTTGACAAACTGACACCTAAATATGTCACTTATAAGCCAAACCATTCTTTTTTTGCTCATCTCCAAGTCCAAAGATTTACATCAACATCACAACATTAAACATTTTGCAAACTTTAAAATTCTACAGTTTACAAATTCAAACACTTCAAAATTCAATCTCTTTAAAACTTCAAAGTTTTCTTTATACTCTAAAAATTTCTTTTAAAATGGAAAGATCTCCCATGCTCTTGGATTAGTAGGATCAACATAGTAAAAATGGCAATTCTACCACAAGCAATCTATAGATTCAATGCAATACCCATGAAAATTCCAACAAAATTCTTCACAGACCTTGAGAGAACAATAATCAAATTTATATGAAAAAAAAACCCAGGATAGACAAAACAATCCTATACAATAAAAGTACTTCTGGAGGCATTACCATCCCTTACTTCAAACTCTATTACAGAGCTACACTAATGAAAACAGCTTGGTATTGACACAAAACAGAGATTTTGACCAATGAAATTGAGTTGAAGACCCAGAAATTAATCCACAAACCTATGAACACCTGATTTTTGACAAAGGAGCTAAAATTATACAATAGAAGAAAGAAAGCATCTTTAACAAATGGTTCTGGCAAAACTTAATGTCAACCTGTAGAAGAATGAAAATAGATCCATATCTATCAGCATACAAAAAAACCTCAAGTCCAAATGGATTAAAAACCTCAATATTAATCTGCCCACACTGAAACTGATAGAAGAGAAAGTGAGAAGTAGTCTGCAACACATGGGCACAGGAGACCACTTCCTAGGTAGAACCCCAGTAGCACAGATAATAAGAGAATCAATGAATAAATGGGACCTACTGAAACAGAAGTTTCTGAAATGCAACGGACACTGTCATTAAGACAAAAAGGCAACCTACTGAATGGGAGAAGATCTTCACAAACCCCACATCAGACAAAGGTTTGATCTCCAAAATATATAAACAACTCAAGAAACCAGGCATTAAAACTCTTATTAACCCAATTAAAAATGGGGTACTAAACTGAACAGAGAATTCCCAAAAGAAGAAGTTCGAATGACCAAAAGACACATAAGGTCATGCTCAAGGTCTTTATCGATCAGGGAAATGCAAATAAAAACTTCTTTGAGATACCATCTTACACCTGTCAGAATAGCTAAAATCAAAAACACCAATGATAGCCTATGCTGGAAAGGATGTGGAGTAAGGAAAATATTCATCCATTGTTTGTGGGAATTAAAACTTGTTCAACCACTTTGGAAATCAATTTGGTGATTTCTCAGGAAATTGGAAGTCAACCTACCTCAGGACCCAGCAATTCCATTCCTGGGAATATACCCAAGAGAAACTACAAAAGCATTTGTTCAGCTGTGTTCATAGCAGAACTATTTGTAATAGCCAGAATCTGGAAACAACCTAGGTGCC
Source organism: Myodes glareolus (assembly GCF_982192425.1). Classification (NCBI taxonomy): domain Eukaryota; kingdom Metazoa; phylum Chordata; class Mammalia; order Rodentia; family Cricetidae; genus Myodes; species Myodes glareolus. The sequence continues at coordinate 77,653,047 of NC_142031.1, read as the reverse complement.
TCTAAATAGAAGAATGGATAAAGAAGGTGTGGCACATATCTACTTTAGAGTTCTACTCAGCGGTAAAAAACAATAACATCTTTAATTTTGCTGGCAAATGGATGGAAATAGAAAACACTTTACTGAGTGAGGTAACTCAGACCCCAAAAGATGAATAGGGTATAAACTCACTCATAAGTGGATTCTAGCCATAAATAAAGGACATTGAGTCTATAATTTGTGATCCTAAAGAAGCTAAATAAGAAGGTGAACCCAAAGAAAATCATATAGTTATCCCCCTGGATACTGGAAGTAGACTAGATTGCCAGGCAAAAGTTGGGAGCATGGGGGTCGTTTTGTGGTGGGGGTAAGGGGAGATGGGGAGAGAGAAGGGAGAAGGGGAGGATTGGGGAGAGCTTGTGGGAATGGGATGGTTGAGATCGAGGAGGGGTGGATATGGGAGCAAGAAAGTAGATATCTTAATTAAGGGAGCCATTTTAGTGTTGGCAAGAGACTTGACTCTAGAGGGGTTCCCAGGTGTCCAAGGAGATGTCCCCAGCTTGTTCCTTGATCAGCAGAGGAGAGGGTGCCTGAACTGGCCTTGTTCCATAGCCACACTGATGAATATTTGCATATCACCATAGAACCTTCATCTGGCGATGGATGGAGAAAGAGCCAGAGAACCACACTGGAGCCCTGGACTGAGCTCCCAAGGTCCAAATGAAGAGCAGAAGGAGGGAGAGCATGAGCAAGGAGGTCAGGACCACGAGGGGTGCATCCACCCACTGAGACGGTGAGACTTATCTAATGGGTACTTAACAAGGCCTGCTGGACTGGGAGCGATGGAGCATGTGATCAAACTGGACTCTCTGAATGGGGCTGACAATGAGGGCTGACTGAGTAGCCAAGGACAATGGCACTGGGTTTTGATTCTTCTGCATGGTCTGGCTTTCTGGGAGCCTAGTCTGTTTGGATGCTCACCTTCCTAGCCTGTTTGGATTGGGGTGGACCTTGGATTTTCCACAGGGCAGGGAACCTTGACTGGTCTTAGAACTGGAGAGGGAGAGGGAGGGACAGTGGGGGGAAGGGGAAGAGAAATGGGAGGAGGGGAAGAGGTGGAATGTTTTAATAAATAAATATATAAATAAATAATTCATTCTCTCAACTGTAGCATTGCACCAATAATAAAACCCAGAGACAGAAATTAGTGTGCAAAACAAAAACCAGAAAATCATGGCAGCCAAGCCACCAGAGAATTCTTACTTCTTCCAAGGCTAGGCAACAGAAATTAAATAGACAGCCTCTCTCTCTTCCCATTTTATGTTTCCTTTAGTACTGGGATTAATTGCATATGACTCATTAGTACTGGGATTAAAAGTTTAGGTCACCACCAACTGGATTTATTACTTCATTGATCCTTTGTAGCCCAAACTGTGCTTGAGCTCATAGAGATCCATCTGACTCTACCTTCCAAATCCTGTTATTAAAGTTGTGTGCCACCGTTGCCTGATCTCTAATGGCTTTAGCTTTGCCTCTGGTCTTCAGGCCAGAGATATTTATCAAAATGCCAACAATTTACCACTACACTGATAGAATCCTGTAAAATTTTTTTGAAAATCAGTTAAAATACTTTCCTACTTCAAGAGTGAAGAATCAGAGCACAGACACAATTTTGCAAATCAAAATCAATATTCAGCAGTATAAATAACTTAGTATGCAATGTCTGGGATTACATCATGATCATCTGGGCTACTCCAGAGGGCTTGGTCACTTCTCAGTCTCTGCTCTATACAGCACACACAACTTGACTACTAAACTTGGACTGGCTCTATTCTACTGTTGCTTCTCTTCTTGGTGATCATTGCATAGTTATGGGATGTCCAAAATGTGATAAAACTAGGCAGCACATTCACTAATAGCCTCTTATAGGCTCTCTTCATTATGCCAAGACTCAATGTCTCTCAATGGCCAGTTCAGTCCTGGGCCTTGAACTGTCACTGAAACTGTAACTTCACTGATAGCCTCTCTTGGCTTCTAACAGTGCCAAGAATCAGCTGCATTTCATGGAACTCTTCATGCCTTCAATAGCAGTACCACCTGGGTGAAACTTATACTACCAAGTCTGTCTTCCAGCATGAGGTACACACTTGACTATCTCTGGAACAAAGCTTCTGTGTACTAACTCCCAGGAAACACTTTCCAAAAAATTACACCTTAGTAATCATGCTCTCTTTTTAATCACCACTAGTTTTTCCAGTTTCTGCTGACCAGCATCAATTGTCCAGCTAATACAAGTTTTAATTTAAATGGTGCTAGAATCTTTTTAATTATAGGTGACTCATCTGACCAGAACAATAGAATCTTAATTAAAACCAGCAAGCAGCACTGATACAATCTTAAAATTTTCCCTTGACACTTCCCAAGCCATGGTTCCATCTTCTTCAATGCATTCAAAATTATTATATTCTAAGCTCTTTTGAAACTACCCTTTTCTGTACAGGAGAGAAAATGATATTTTTAGTTGATCTTATATCCAACTACATTGCTCAGGGTGTTTATCAGCTGTAGGAGTTTCCTGGTAGAATTTTGAGGTAAATTCTGTTTACTCTCTCACATCTGCAAGCAGTGACACTTTGACTTTTTTCTTAACAATTTGTATCCCACTGATCTCATATTTTTGTCTTTTTGCTCTAGCTGAAACTTCAACTTCTTTTTGGGGGGGAGGGGAACTTCAAGTTCTATATTGAATATGTTTACATAGAATAATCAGCCTTATCTTGTTTCTGATTTTAGTGAAATTGCTATAAGTTTCTCTCTAATTAATTTGATGTTGACTGTCAACATGGTTTATATTACCTTTATTATGTTTTGGTATGTTTCTTTTCATATTCCTGTACTCTCCAAGACTTTTAACATGAATGTGATGACCATGTGTTTGTTTTTCTTTCAGCTTGTTGAACTACATTGACATATTTCCATATGTCACACCATCCCTGCATCTATGGAAGTGCAAACTTACATAGCCATTTTGGAAGTCAATAAGGTATTTGCCAGAAAATCAGGACGCTATCTACCTCAAGACCTATCTATACAACTCCTGGACATAAAACCAAAGGATGTGAATCATACAACAAGGATACTTGAACAATTATGTTTACAGTGGCTTTATTCATTATAGCAAGAAAATGGCAACAACCTAGATGTCTCAGATGAAGAATAGATAAAGAAAGTATGGTACATTTGCACAATGGAGTATTATTTAGCTCAAAAATGTATTGAAATTTCAGGCAAATGGATGCAACTAGAAGAAAATTGTGAGTGTGGTAACGTAACACATATCCAGGGCAAACATTGTATGTACTCATTTATAGTGGTTATCAGCTATAAAGTAAGGGGAAACCAAGCTACAATTTATAGACCCAGAAAAACTATGTAACAAGGTTGTTTCAAAAGGGGATGCATGTATCTTCCTGGGAAGAAATAGATCCAAAATATTGGGTAGATGGAAGATAGGAATGAGAACAGGAAGACTAAGGTAGTGATGGAGAGAGAGAGAGAGAGAGAGAGAGAGAGAGAGAGAGAGAGAGAGAGAGAGAGAGAGAGAGAGAGAGAGTGTGTTCTGGGAAAGAAAACTGGAATTTGGGGGCATGTCTGGGATAACCTAGAAATCTAGGGCAATGGAAACTCCAAAGAGTATGTGAGGTTGATACTACCTAAGACTCTTAGCAATTGAGTCTGAACTGAACATCTCCTGTAATCATTCAAGTCGTCCAGTTTAGAGATTTGAATCCAAACCACCCATAAAGCCTTCAACCTAAAGTTTTTCCTGCCTATAATATATACTAGGATAAAGATGACACAGAAATTGTGAAAGTAGCTAATAATGGCTTCTGAAGCTTGGGTCCTAAGTCAAACGAGAAAGCATACCTTTATAATTTTTGCAGGTCCAGCCAGAATCTTGAGGTTGGGTAATTTAGTCACTCTGGATAGATACAAACCAACTGACAGAAAAAGAAAGGAATAAAGAAAGAAAGAAAGGAAGAAAGAAAGAAAGAAAGAAAAGAATAAAAGAAGAAAGGATGGAAGAAAGAAAGCACAATGAAATAAAACCGAAAGATATTCTGCTATACTCATAGATTATTTATTGTCTAGCCAATTTTAAAAAAAAACAGAAAAAACTTCATCCATCAACTGAAGAAACAGATGAAGAGAACCACAATCAAAAATTAACAAAATTTGAAAATCACACTGAATTTGCAAAGTAAGAATTGTAGGAGCAAGTGTGGTATAGCTTACTACAAGTAAATCCACAGAATCAACTAATCTGGGCTTATAAGGGCTCATAGAGATGAAACTGACAACCAGAATACATCCATTTGATTGACCTAATCTTCTGCATATATATTTCAGTTGTGTAGCTTAGTCTTCTTTTGGGTCTCCTAATAGTGGGAGCAGGAGCTTTTCCTAATGCTTTGGCTGGCTTTGGGCATCCTATTTCTCATACTGGGTGACCTTGTTTTTTTCATAATATGAGGGGAGTCTTACTAGTCTTACTTAGTATGCAACATTTGGTTGATATCAATAGGAGGTCTACAGTTTTCTGTAGAGAAATGGTAGAAGAGTGGATGTGGGGAAGGGAGGTGGATTGGAAAGACTGAGAAGAGAGGACAGAGGGGAGAAGTTGTTGGCATGAAAAGACAGACAGACAGGAAGAAAAGAAGGAAAAAAGGAAAGAAGGAAGGAAGGAAGGAAGGAAGGAAGGGAGGAAGGAAGGAAGGAAGAAAGAAAGAAAAAAGCAACTCAAACATGAATGGTATGTATCTTCTTAAAATTTAAGATATTTCAGTCAGCATACACAGTATTGTTTCATTAAAGCACTTTCACCATATTTTATTCGAATTGATTATCTACAACATTCTCCCTCCTTCATGTCCTGATGCGTCCCTCTTTGTAGATTTTCATCCAACTCTCATAGACTACTTTTTTGCCTTTCTGTCACTTGTGTCTTATTGTCATTCTCCCTTTCCTTAAATCCCTCTATCTATTCTGTCCAGTTTCATAGTCTATACCAATAGCCAAAGCCACTTATATACATAAATAGAAACATTATATTAGAGAAAAATATGTTACGTCTTTCTTAGTCTGGGTTACCTATCTTAACAAGATATTTTTGAGACCTAACTATTTTCTAGAATTTTTTTATTTTTTATGGGTGAATAATATCCTATTTATATATTTGCCACACTCCTAAGGCTAATTCATCAACTGATGGAAATGTAGGCTGGTTATACTTTCTCACTTTTGTTAAGAGAATATAAATAAGGATAGAAATGAAAGCATCTCCTCATAATGATAAAGTATTAAATATGCCCAGAAGACCTATGACTCAGTCATTTAGTTCTTTTGTTTTTATCTTATTCAGTAGTCTCCAGGTTAACATTGCAAACAGTTTACTAACAATTCAGTATAATTGCCTTCCACCTAGGCCTAACAAAGCTTCTCTAATGTTAATCTATCTATCAAGTTAATATTTCAAGGAAGCCAAGAAATGTTTGACTGAATCTGAAAAATCATTAAATATCATATATTTGTTAATAAATATTAAGTCCAGTAGAAATTAGTTTGTTAGTAAAATAAATTATTTTAATTATATCTACTTCTTGGTAGTTTTCCTTATAATAATTTTGAAAAGGAAGAAATAAACATAATATTTGAGGAATAGACATAATACTCAAAGAAGTTCTAGAACATAGAATGTATTTTAAAGTATAAATATGAACTTAAATACACTACCAATGATAAGGTGATACATGTGTCTTATATTAGTATTATTATGCTTATTATTATTTGGTTGATATTAGCCACTAATATCTATGAGATCAGTTATAAGTTACATTTAATATGTTCTAGCCTTGCTATAGTTTTTGCTATAGCCTTGTTATATTTTTTACTATAACAAATGCATTGTTTTCATGTTTCTAATGTATTCTGTGTGAAATATACCATTCAATGATTTGCTTTAATATGCAGACAATTATATGTTGATATGTATAATTTCTTATTAATTATTTCTTATTACTTTTAGGAGAAACATTGTAAAAAATTATAAAATCTGAAAAAGATATATTTCTTTGAGCCACACTAAATGCAAATGTGCCTTTAACTGGTACAATGAATAAATAGCCATACTACAGTGACACTAGAAGTAAAAAACTTTCAGCACCTTATGAAACATGATGGGGGGCTGCTTGTTTTGTTTGGGTTTTCTGTCCTGCCCGGCCCCCCAGCTGTTTAGTCCCAAAGTAAAATCACACAAGATCTCTGTAAGTTATAAAGCTGATTGGCCCATTAGGTCAGGCTTCTTACAGGTGTGGGAGAATTGTCTGTATTCTGTCAATCATGTTTTAAATAAATGCTGATTGGCCAGGCAGGAAGTATAGGTGGGAAAAACAGACAGGAAGTGGAAATGATGCAAGGAGAGCAGGAGAATTTTGGGGAGGAGGAAGTTGATTACTCACACTCTTGCCCAGATCACTGAAGCAGCAGGATGTGAGCTGCCCCACTGGAAAAGGTACAGAGCCACATGGCTAAAATAGATCAGAAAAATGGGTTAATCAAGATGTGAGAGCTAGCCAATAAGAAGCCTGACCTAACGGGCCAATCAGCTTTATAACTTACGGAGTCTTCTGTGTGGGTGATTTTCTCTGGGACTAAACAATTGTGGGGACCTGGTGGGAGGACAGAAAAACCCCCAACAAACAGGTCCCCTCATGTTACAAGCACCTTTCTCAACAACCTTGTTTTTTAAAATGACACTTTAAACTTTTACTTACAACGTAATGTTTAAATTGTTTTCTGTGTAGTTTAGCTGTCCTAAAACTAGTGTTTTTGGTTTCATTTGCCAAACTAGGAAAACAATGATTGGCTCTACCAAAAACAATTTGAAAGACAAATTTCAATAACTCATCTAGTGTATCACACAATACTCTCAACAACACAGACAGCACACAGGTTTCTATGTTAGCCTATTATATAAAATGCGCGCATGCATACATGCATAGTGAATGATGCAACAGAAAACTTCTAGATTAACAGTAGTCTTAATCAAAAGTGCAAGAGAGGATTTTTACACATTGTTTTAACTTCTAATCAATATTTATTATCCAAAACATCAGTAAATTATTGATTCTACTGCCATTAGAAGATATTCAATGACCTAAAGATTAACAGATTTTCTCTTTTATTTTTTTACTGAACTTAACCTAAGAAAGCAATTTAAATTCACCAGTAGCTAAATCCTTCAAATTAGCAGTTTTCTTCTATCTGTAGTTAGAGTTGAGACTTAAAATTTTTGTAATGATAAAGTAAATAAAATAGAAAAAGCCTGAGTAAAATTACAAAAATTATCTTTTTTCTTTTATATCTGCTTACAAAATTCTAGTGCTTTATGAAAAAAATATTGCTTAATAGTAATTGATTTTAGAAAGACAAAAATAAGATCATGAATTCTCAACTATAAACTGGTATTAACATGAATCTGACAATTCTGTGGCAGAAGCCAAGTACATAATAATTACAATAATTTTTGACAGCTTTATTCATGGAGAAAATATTAATATATTAATATAATAAGGACCAGACAAAATATTTTCAGCTTTTCCAGTTATGCCATGTCTAGCAACTTCTAATTCCCTCAGTTTAACAAAAGTTTCTTTGTTAATATAGAATTAAGTAAGCATTGCATGTTACAATGTACATTGAAATAGAAATTTTATCCGTAAGGAAATATTTTTACTACCACTCATGTTTGTTTCATTTAATTTGATATTAGTGTATGTTTTGACTGATAAAGGTCTGTGTACCACAAGCATGCCTGGTGTGCATTTAAGCCAACAAAATATTTTCTTCCTTGCAGTTGAGGTTCCAGATCGTTGTGAGCATCCCCATGCTCTCTAGGAGAACCAAAGACCTCTAGGAGAACACCAAGAAATATTAACTGCTGAGCTATCTCTCCACTTCTCAGTCTCACTCCTAATACTTTTAAATTAAAGAACAAATCAAAATAAAAACATAATGGACTAGATCATGGTTGTAAAAGCAAATCAGCATATCATATTAGGATATTAGGTCCACAAAACCGTAAATATCTAAAACAAATAAATAACTCTGGTGCCTGGGATGAATTCAAATATAAAACTAATACATCAAAATCCTATGTGAGAAATTCAATTTTGGAAAAAAATTGAAAAAGCATGTTAGTTTTAAAATCTCTCTAGTCATCCATGGGGAGACTCAGTGATTCTACCAAATCTTAAATTAAGAACTTTGGATGAACAAGTAATTTTTCATAAAATTCTATTCTGTCTCCAGGAAGATTTCAGGGGGCTTGAGTTAAGTTGCTGGTCACTCCATCTACCTATACAAGCATGAGTTAAGCTGGTGTTTGCTCCATTTACCTATATAGAGAACAGTAACTCTCTTCTGGTTGAAAGGCAAACAATCTGAAACTGATAAGAATACATGTAGTGTGGCTACAGTGAATTGAAACTCAAAATAATAAGAGCAAAGAACTCATGATGAGAATCAAGAAAATTATAACATAATAGCTGAAGTAAGAGACACAAATGAAGTCAATAATGGGCTTGGCAAGGATTTGACATAATTTAATAATTTAGACATTCAAGTAAATTTATTTTAAAAAGTGTTGGAGAATTATGAGAACATATTAATATAAAACTTGTTACAATTTCAAAAGAGTTTAGTGAATTTAATCATTTGACTACACAAACAAACAAACACTCAGACATGCACAACTATTGTAATATTTGTATATGTTTTGAACTATTTACAGATATTTTTGGTAGATCAATATTCTTTGGTGGAATTTTTTAGTGGTAGATCATAATTTTGTAAAGAAAAGGTTTGTATACCATATATTTTTTTCTGTGACAATTCCAAAATGAACTTGTGTCAGTGAATTTCCTGTCGATATCATAAAGACATTATGGCCAAGGCAACTTCAGAAAGATAGAGTTTATTTTGACTTATGAGGTGACAGTGGAAGAGTACAACATTGCAGCAAACTGTATGAATAAGGGCAAAAGCATAAAGCTGAGAGATCATTTCTTTGGATTCCAGGGAAAAGTAGAGTGAGTGAACTGAAAATAGGTTAAGATTTTGCACTCTTAAACCCAATCCACCATTGCCACCAATTAGAAAACAAATATTCAAACGCCCAAACCTGTGGAAGATATCTCATTCAAGCCACTACACAACTTACTGTTTTAATTTTCTTTCAATAAAACCCACAAGTATTACAAAAATCTTCAATAGCAGTCATTCACTGTTTGCATAGAGCCTGGGATGACCTCTAATTAAATTTATAATATGGAAAAAAATGCAAATGATCTAAATTTTCCTTGATTAGTCTTGCTTACATTTGCTTGAGAACAGCCATAATTCCAAGAAATCATTTCATTTCAAAATTAATTTATTTTCTGCTTGTTTTTACTATTTAATTAGGTTCATTAAGCTTCATTGAATTTGTCTATATATTTGAATTTATTTTGAATCATTTATCATGGATGTTTGAGTGAACTATGTCCCTCATAATTTTAATAAGTTTTAGATTTGTTCTCAGGTTGATAAATGTTGCTTGAAGAAGTTCATATCACTGGTGTTGCTTTTAATATTAAGGGTCTCATCCTTTAAACATTTTTTTCTCTGCTTAGAGCTTGTCACTGAAGATGTAAACTCCTAACTACCTGGTCCTTTTACTGGGATAGTGACTTTTTATTATGCCATCATAACTATACACATGGACTTCTGTCCCTCTGAAACATTAAATCAAAATAAAACCTTCTGTATGTAAGGTCTTTTGTCTTAGAGTTTTATCAGTGTAACAGAGAAAAAAATATACTTTTCTGTATATTTCTTAGCATCAAGAGATAATAGGGTAGACATTACTTTTTAGTTTTTGTTCTGCTGTCATATACATTTAACTCTGTAAATGTCTTTTTGTACTTAATAGTTATTGTCCATAAACTTTCACATGCAGCATCTTCATTAACTTTCTGCTTAAAATATGTCTTTAATTCCTAATGTCATTTCTTTTTGACTGTAGGGAAATTGGGAACATGTTGCCTAACTTCTAAAAGCTGGACTCTTTCTAATTATCTTTTACTTATTTATTTCTAGCTTAACACTTTAATGTTCAAAAGCCATGTGGAGAATAATTTTACACCTTGAATTTTATTTAGTTAACTTTTATATCTGAAATATGTCAAAATTTGATTTATTTATCCTTTGTACCTTTCATACCTCCACACCTTTGTACCTTAGTAAGTTTTTGGTGTTTCTTAGATTTTTTTTGTATTAACAGACATATTTGAATTTAAATATACTGTATTTCACTCATTCCATGCATATTTTAAATTTCTTTCTCATGGAATTTCTAGTTGATCAAAATATGTTTCATGGTTGTTTTTACTATTTTTAATTAATTAATACCTATTGCAGTTAAATTTTTCATAACCATAGATTTTATTGAATTCACACTTGTCAATTTTCTAATAATCACAAATAGCAACATCTTTGAATAGTTTAATTGTACATTTTATATTATAAATACTTTATTTTACTCATATTTTAATTTTAAAAAATTACTTACAAGGTATTTTGTTCATATTCTTTCCTCACACTCAATTTTATCCAGTTTTTCTATACCTCCTTACCTATTAATTCTGCTTTTTTAAAAGAATATAAAAATATAAAACAAAGATAAACCATCAAAAACATATCAAATAGAACAACATAGAAAAGAACATGTACCCACCCAAGGAACGCATGCACACATACATGCATGAACACCATGGGATCAGTTTGGTGTTGGTAAACAACTCCCAGAAAATGGACACCCCCCAGAGTTCGGATTTATACCCTGTGACACTCCATTCAAAAACTGGTTTTCTTTTTCCAAAAAATATCAATTGTAAACAATTTCTTCGTTAGGTGTGGAATTTTGTGTCTACTTCTCCCTCTTGTTACTGGGAGTTTATCTAGTTTAATGTTGAAGGCCGTTCTTTGTGTTTTCATAGTCTTTTTTAAGGCATTGAATTCTATATTTTTAATGTCCTTTAATATTTTGTTAATTGTTATTGTGATGCTCTTTTCCTATGATTCAGCTAGGTTATTTTTCACAAAACTTATTATAACAGTTGATGGATTTTTGAATGATATTGATTGTTCGTGTGTGTGTGTGTGTGTGTGTGTGTGTGTGTGTGTGTGTTTATATCTAGTCATCTGGAGTTTTAACATTTGAAGTCATTCATGGTTTAAATATATGGCATTTTATTTTTGGGTAAATATTCCATGCTTTTGTTGCTGTTTCCCATTTCGGAATTAGGCAAATGTGACTGCTGTAGAACTCTGATTCACAGAGAAGTTTTGTGGCCATGGTTTTGAGAGTCCACTGGGATTATATAGGACCAGAGACAGACTAGAAAGACTAGAAGGAGTGACTATAAGCTTTGTTGATACTTCTGCAGAACTTCCTGTTTTCCATTAATCAGGATTCTCTCAAAAGGCCACATTGAAAGTTGGACTAAGTTTTGCCTGGCAATCTTGTCTACTTCCAATATCCAGGAGGATAACTATATAATTTTCTTTGCGTTGCCAGGCAAAACTTGGGTGCATGGGGGTGAGGGGGTGGATGTAAGGGGAGATGGATTGAGAGAAGGGAGAAGGAAAGGATTCAGGAGAGCTTGGGGGAATGGGATGGGGGGATGGAGGAAGGGTGGATATGGGAGCAGGGAAGTAAATATCTTAATTAAGGGAACCATTTTAGGGTTTGCAAGAGACGTGACTCTAGAGGGATTCCCATGTTCAAGGAGAGGTTCCCAGATCGTTCCTTGGGCAGCAGAGGAGTGAGTGCCTGAACTGGCCTTGTCCTATAGCCACACTGATGAATATCTTGCATATCACCGTAGAACCTTCATCTGGCGATGGATGGAGATAGAGACAGAGACCCACATTGGAACACTGGACTGAGCCCCCAAGGTCCAAATGAGAAGAAGGAGGGAGGACATGAGCAAAAATGTCAGGATCACGAGGGATGCGTCCACCCACTGAGACGGTGGGACTAATCTAATGGGAGCTCACCAAGGCCAGCTAGACTGGCAATGATGGAGCATGTGGTCAAACTGGACACTCTGAATCTGGCTGGCAATGAAGGCTGACTGAGAATCCAAGGACAATGGAACTGGGTTTTGATTCTACTGCATGGACTAACTTTGTGGGAGCCTGGTTAGTTTAGATGCTCACCTTTATAGACCTGGGTGGAGTGGAGAGGACTTTAGACTTTCCACAGGGCAGGGAACCCTGACTGCTCTTAGAACTAGAAAGGGAGGGGAAGGTGGTAGGGAGGGGGAGGGAAAAGGGAGGTGGGGAGGAGGTCGAAATTTTTAATAAATAAATGAAAAAAGTTGGACTATAAAACCAAGCAAGACATGGAACTGTTGGGAATTTTCCTGAGATTCTCAAGACTGATCATTTTGTGAAATCTGGTGAAATCTGGATGTTCTGCTGGAAGTGTCTACAGATTGTTCAGTGAAATTTGAGCTTTGAAGCATTTGCTGAATTAATGCAGTAAGCACAAGAATAAATATAGGTTCAGCAGACAAAGCATGTTCAATTTGAAGAAATTTTATACCACAGTCTGAAAATACGTAATTTAGCTGTCTATTCAGTTGATTTGTGTAATTTTAAAGGAAACAAGTTGTAAAAGTTTTATCTGACATTTACATACCTAACAAAGTATTTGTTGGGAAAATTTTAACTGGTGAGATCAATTAAAGATGAATATGGTACTTTTCTGTTACTCTTTGAATATAACTGAACAAATAACTTAGAAAAATTCTTTGAGTCATATTATTTGAGATTTTATTTCACACTTCTTGGTTAGGCTGATTCTGGGTTCATGGTGAGGTAGGATGTTACAACAACAAGAAATGGGGCAGAACCACTTTTCACAGCCCGAAGAATATCATCTAGAACAAAAGGGATAAGAACATGAGGATGAAACATTCATGCAGACACCATCTCAACCTGATTGTTTTCAAAGAGCTATACGGATGTTGTTTGCTGAAATTGGGTCCTGCTGTCATTTTTCAGAGAGTGATCTTCTGCCATAGGATCAATCTTGATTGTTTACGAATCTCCACAGAACCCAGCTGGCTAACAGCACAATTGAATGCAAAAATATCCCACCACTGAACACCTTATCTTGACTGGGAACCTCCTTTAGTCAATGGCTTTTGAGAGGCTGGATCAGGTTGGGAATTGCCTTGGGTACCGAAAAGGTGCATTCCTGTCCTCTTGCTTGCCCTCTCTATCTTCTCTCTCACCTGAATCTTGGACTCCTTTTCTGTCCCCTGTTCATGTAGAGGGCTATGACCTGTGAGTTCTCCCATTATTGCACTCAATCCTGAAATATTATGGCATTATTTTATTTGCATTTGCCTTATTTATTTGCCTTTGTCTACCCAACCAGGGAATGTGTTGATACTTATCAGAATTGACCAAAAAGTTTGGCCCACACTTTTGGCAAGCCCAGGCATGTTTCTTGCCTTCAACTGACCTGATGCTGCCTCTCCTTAAATTTCCCAGCCACATCACAGCATTTCTTTCACCACAATTATCACAGGATCACATCAGCCAGTTGCACATAGTTCCCCATTGCATGCTTGCTACAAATGGCAAGCTTTGGGTATCTTTCTTATATTGACCATGAAGAACCTCTCTTCATGTACAGAATCACTTTAATTATTCATAATCATTGTTCTTAAAATGTCAAACAAAGTATATTCCTCAATATATAAGCAGGCACCAAGGTAAACTCTGCCATTGGTTGCATTTCTCCATCACCACTTGTCTCTCTGCCATGTAGCTGATACCCTGGCACCTGCTTGCCAATAAAGATTATTGTACATACTACAATTAACTGTAATTTCTGAAAAGAGTAAGTGATTTAATAAATTTGAAAGTTACATGATTACAGACAATTCTGGCATTCAGGAAATTAATAACCTATTTGTTTACACTATGGATGGTATTCTGCAAGGTTTATTTGGTTTTTCTTATATATCCATTCATTTAATATTGGATATTAGCTTTGTTTGTCATATTATATCCTTAAGAAAATGTTTTGATAACAAAGACAAAAATCAGGCGCTTTTAAAAATGATACAATCTTTACAGACTAATAATGAACAACTAGCTGATAAAATTAACAGCATGGAAAAGTATAACATTAATTTGACTGAAAAATTTAATCCATGTCAAAAAGTGCTGAGAAATTATCTGTAAGAATTCATAATGTTGAAATTAACAATAATAATCTGTTTAAAAAGTTATGATAGGTTAACAGAGAGGGTGTCTCTCTAGGTAGGCAATAATCATGCAATTCAATTAATGTACAATGCTATTTTACTGGACAAATTTCATACATTTGGAATCATATGTGCAGAATAAGGCCAGAGGCTAAATCAATAAATGAAGACACTAGAACTACATGCAAGACAAGAGATTCAGACTTTTCAAAAAGCAGTGGCAAAAAGATCTGGAACATTTGAGAAAATTTTCAGAACTGATGAGACTCTTCAAAGAGCAGTAGAAAAATGGCCTTTAATCTAACTCAGAGTTCCATGGTAGTGAGACGCAATCGCTCCATGGCAATACCAATCTATTCCTGAGAGAATGTTGAGCACCAAAGACACTCTACCTGGAGCCTTTCTTCTTGCCAGAACTGGTCTTTGGGCAAAGAAACACCCATACCTCAACCACTGACAGGGATAAAGAGTATCCATAAACAGATCAAACATGAATGTCATATCCTGCCAAAACAGGGTAAGATAGTTTAAAAAAATTTCTTGCCTTAGAAAATGGTATGTCAGCTATGTTAGTCCATAGTCAAAATTGGTCGATTCAATGCTGAAAAGGTGAGTTTGGGTGATTGCCCAAGGTAGCCAGTTGTTTCTGTGATTTGTTGCATGTTTTGGAAGTTATTTGATTGCACTTCTTAATTACTCAGGTAATATTATTTCCCTTCTCAGATCTTCAATGGGACTAAAGACTATATAAATGTAGTTACTTTCCCCTCATGACTTGGCCAAGTTATTTATAATTCAAGACTTAAGCTAGTTAGAATAGAGTATTTGTTCTTATTGTGTATAATTTGGTAGTAGGTTTAGAACTCTCTTACTTAAAAAAAAGGGGGAGGTACTGTGGGAGCTCCTTCTATTCCTTCAGCCAATAGCCACGGAGATACCAGCCCACTGGGGCATGGTCTCTCTCTCTCTTTTTAAAAACAGCAGCAGCCCTCGGCTTGCTCTCTTGCTTCTTGCTCCACTTCCGGCCATGACTCCTTTCCTATTCATGCAGAGAGCTGTTGTCTGGGATGGTCATCTGTAAGATTTTCCCCTTTAAATAAAGAGCTGTTCTACTAATCATAATTCCAAACTGGTGTGGGATTGTTTGTGACTTAGGCCTTTCAAGTGAGTGTATTATTTTATTATTTGCACCTGCATTTATAATGTAAGAGACCACGCCCAACTGGGCTGATATCTTAAAGGCTATTGAATGAAGAAGCAGAAGGAGCTCCCACAGCACCTCTACAAATTTTTAAATAAGAGAATTCCAACCCCAATACAAAACTATAAACACTAGGAACAAATATAAAGTATAAGATTAGAATTGCAACCAGAATAAACAATATTAAGCAAGGAACATATGCTGAAATTTTTAATGAACATTCTACAATAAAGAATCTAAGTTTAGTATTGGAAATGACTTGGATAGATTATAAGAGGATGGAAACTATGACTATCTAATCTTCAACCCCACTGAAAGCCTGAGAACAAATATAATATTACTTGAAAAGACAGAAAGTGAATCAAGCAGATTCCAAAATGTACCGTAGATGAGAGAGACTACTGGCTGTCTTAACAATCGCCCAAAATTTCATTTTCAATGTTGAAGCAACCAATTTTGGCTAAGGACTAGAGTAACTGACAGACCATTTCCAGAGACAGAAAGTTTTTCAAAACTGTCTTACCTGTCTTGGCAAGAATTGAAAATATTTTCTTGTATCCTGATTGTCCAGTCCGGACATTCTGCACTTTGTCAGTAGTAAAGGAATGGGCAGTTTCTTTTCCAAAGGCCCATAATGCCAAAATAAATAAATAAATTCCAAGTGGAATGTTTTTGATTCTCAACACTCTCTCAGGAATAGATTGGTGATTCCTGGAGCAATCATGTCTCACATTAACAAAATCTTAAATTCTTTAAATGCCATGTTCTACAGATCTTTGAAGTGGTTGAAGGTCATATATCTATGCAGAATATAATCTCTATGTATCTAAAGTACTTAATTAGTCTGACTAAAAGTATGATAAACATGAATGGCTATTAACTTGTGATAGTTAATATCTATATAACTTAGAGATTAAGACTTCATATCAGAATATTAAACAATCTTCAAACAACTATGCAGGAACAGAGGAAAATGGCCTCAAAATGTAAACAATGTATAAATATCTTAATCAGAGGTAGAAATATATAATGCAATATGATAAATTTATCCTAAAATTATATCAATATAGAAACATGAATGCATACAATCTGACAAAATAACTTTGTATGGGTATATAAATATTGTAAGCAGAATTAGGCACATATCCAACAAAACAAATATCATTTGAACTTGCATATAAAAATCTACACCAATGGAATTTGTCCATAAATAATAGCTCACAAGTATGCACTCTATTACTCATTGTTGTTGCAATTATTATTTTTATTATTAATATTATTATTAGTAGTATGAGTAAGTTCACAATAATCTACAGATTTTCCCATTCGGTTTTCCCACTTTTTTGATATCTCTGAGCCTACATAATTTCCACCCCAACCTTACATGAGTAATAATCAACCCCTAAATGGTATCCCTAACCATTAAGACAAACTTTATTGGGAGAATGGACATTGTCTTCTAGAATTGCTTCCACCTATCATGGGGGCAGTTTCTTTTGTGTCCTATAAAAGTAAAATGATGATTAAATATCAAGATTGTTGATTTTTTGTAATTCCAAATGATCTCTGAGTAATCTATATGGTCTTTGTGCTTGGTTGGATTTTTTATTTGTATATTTGGGTTTTTTTTCTTTTCTTTTTTCTTTTTTTTTTTTAGAAGTTCTTATTTGGAGTTCTGGCCAGAACATTGTAAGAAGGTGCACCATTTGACAGCTGGTACTTAAAAACTGTCTCATAGTAACACTATCAGCATGACATCATGTCAATCTGGTGGAATTGTTGTTATGGGGCCCTATCTTCTTCATGGAAGCTTCAAAGATTACTGCAGGAAAATATACTGTTCATTGATGAAAATTTTGGCATCATTCATAGATGTTGCAGAGAGCCACTTGGTTGTCCGCAGCCACTTAGTCTTGAAATAATTACATAGAAACTGTTTTAACTAAATCACTGCTTGGTTCATTAGCTCTAGCTTCTTATAGATAACTCCTATACCTTAATTTAACCAATATTCATTAATCTGTTTATCACCACAAGGTTGTAGCCTACCAACAAAGTTTCACATGTCTAACTCTGGTGGTGGATCCATGGCATCTCCCTGACTTTGCCTTCTTCCGCCAAGCATTTCTTTCAATTTTTTTCTTCCTACCTAAGTTATGACCTATCAACAGGTCATGGGAGTTTATTCATTAATGGTAATCACAGCACATAGACGGGACTCCCACATCACCTCCCCTTTTCTGTTTAAATAAAAGAGAAGGTTTTAACTTTAATAGTAAAATTACATATAACAAAACAAGTATCAAGCAAGAATTACAGTTACAATGATAATACCTACTTTATTTTTAACCATAACTAAGGAAAATTGTAACTAAAACTATCTATTCTTCAACTCCATCAAAGACTCCAGAATAATATATATTATAATAATATAGTAATAATAATTAAATGCAGTGTCAGCATGACAACTGTAATTCTCTGAGCGAGGGACTTCGAGATTAACACACAGCACAACTTCAGGTTCTGCAGACAAACCTTTATTCCACTTTCTCACACAATATATATAACCCTCAGCAGGAGAGGCTGAGCCAACAAAAACAAGAAACTCATGACCATAGAGGTAAATATCTTTAGAAACATTGCTGAAAACAACAGATTGTTCTTGTTTTTGTTCTTGTTTTCGGAACAACCAACCACAAGAGTGCAAAACAGATCAAGTGATGGTGCAAAGGCCTGTCCTCAAGGGACCCAACATTTTCCCACTTTTTATTTTAAAAGCATGAGAGATCCTGTCTTAGGAATCCCCTGATAGAGGCTCTTACCCTTCTACAAGAGTCCTTAATCCCTGTATTAGGTGAGCTCTCTATACCAAGACAGTTGACCATCATAGGGATCCATCATGACTTCTCCAGCATCTGCAACCTGACTTGGGGTGCTTCCTGATTACCAGAAGACAGCCCGAGCAACTCTTGTTGAGTGACAGTGTACTATACATGGGATTGCTGTATAAAACGGCAGAGAATCCAAAAACAGATAACGCCAATAGCAATATCAGTCCAAGTGAAAGTGTTCCAGACAATTGCTGGACCCAGCCCCCAAACTGGGCAATGGCATTCCACTGACTGGATCCAGACACAGGAAGGACCCATGTGCTATTAATACTAACAATATAATGAGCTGTCTTTAGGGTAAAATTCAAAAAGCAGGAATTCCAAGGGCCATCCAAACATGCATTCAACTGGTCAAACACATCAGAGGCACCCACAACATCATCAGGTGCAATGCAAGCTGCCCTACAAAAATGAGAACAAGACACCTGCCACAGGAGCCAAACGGAATCCACCCGCTCCTGCAAAAGAGAGATCCGTTGTTCCAAATTCAAAAGTCCAAGTCCAATTTGAGAGTCCAGAGCGCTCCATGTTGGCAGGGCCCCACAAACCTCCCCAGACAGCACAGTCTCCACAGTCACAGCCATCTGTGCAATGGCAACTCCAACAACCGTTGCCATAGTGGCAGTGAAGACAATAGCAGCAACAATTGCCTCTGTTATCTCAAAGTCTTGCTGCTGTCGATAAAGGATGATCTCCTGAAGTTTTTGAGACACCTGCACTGGCAGAGTAATCACAGCAGGCACTCAAACGATCAAGGCTCCATCAGAACCGTCCCAGCAATTACTCAGCTTGCAGATCCTAGAAGAATAATTAAGAATATTGCCCTCCAAAGTGTCATTCCACAATGCAAAGAAAAATGGGGCAAGAACGCAAGTAGAAAATCAAATGGTCATATTGCGTTCAGCAGTATAATTTATATTTAGAGAGGTTTACTCATACCCGGGAAAGATGGAATTTTTCATCACGGGCCTATGGTCATATAACCACATGTCTTTCCTACCTTTTACCAAATCAGGCTCTTGAGTGGCATTTTTCCCATATAACTGTGGGGTGGAGACTAAAATCTCTATCAGCATCCCAACACCAAGTAGCAGGCTTGGGACCATAAGTCAAACCCTGTTTCAGGATGGGATGCAGTATTTTTCTAAATCCTATCACCATACTATGAGTATGATTAATAGAAGCATTATGCAATAATAAACATCCATGATGAAAGGAATACTCCTTCTCCAATAACAGGTTGCTAAGTTTAATTTCTCTGTTTCGGTTCAACTTGGGAAAAGGCTGTCCACACTGTTATGTTGCTAGCAAAAAGTGAAAGAAAGAGGGGACTATTTTATTAACTGGCATTAAAAGTAGTGGGTTTCTCAACAGACTCTACATCACCCATGATTCTGTTGTTGTTACCAGAGTCATCACCCAAAGCAGAAGGAGCATTGCAGACTTCATCCTGGGTCACTGGCGGTATGCACCACTCTGGTACCAAAATTGGTTTATCAACTCCTGGAGGAAAAACACATACAGACTCCTCACCTTTGACAAGAAGGTGGTTGGTTCCATCCATCTTCCTGTTTTCTGATATTTCTAATTAACCCATCCTTGGCTCTGAGCCCTAACTTGTGTATGGCGCTCCATAGGCAAGCACCCTTCAGCATCCACAGTCAAAAAAATTAAATTAAGATGAATGGTGAATAACTGAGTTGCTGGGAGGAAGTTGAACTCCCCTTTTTTTATTTTTTGAAAATATTGAGAGTCTGATTGGCTCTTTCCACAATTGCTTGACTCATTGTGTTATACAGGATGCCTGTTTTGTGGGAAATTTCATAGAATGAACAAAAGCATAAAAAAATTGCTGGTATATGCTGGGAAATTATCTGTCTTAATAACCTCAGGCTTGCCCATGTAGGCAAAAGCAGATAGGCAGTGTGCAATGACTTCTTTTTCTCATTCTCCAGAATGCCATGATGCGAAAATTACCCCCCCCCCCTTTTACATCTTGGGCACTTTCCTGATCTGGCGGAAGCTCCCTGGGGGAGCAATAGACAACCATTTTTTTCTTCTGTCTGGGGCACCACAGTTAAAGCAGGTTTTATTCCCAGTTGTTTTGGGTCTTCACCCAGGTCTGATGGCAGTGGCAATCACTTAGGACCTGAATGAAGTGCCCATAAAAATCCCAGCAGATCCAGATATGTTCATTTAAGCTTTTTGCCTGATGTGGCTGCAAGGCTTTTTCTTTTCTTTTTTTTCTTTTCTTTTTTTTTACAGTATTTATTTGCTTTCTCAAATTCCAGCTGCTTAACTATGGGCATAGCTGTGGTCACATCACCAGACAATTTTCCTGCCAACTGCAATAGCCTATCCACATAGTCCTGAAATGGTTCGGAAGGCCCTTGTAAAACTTTTGACAGCTGATCCCCGTGGCTTTCAAAGCTTTGGTAGCCACAATGGTCATTTTGAGAGTCAAGTACAATTTGATTGGACAAGTCAGCATAAGCTCCTGCTCCAGTTAGCATGTTTAGATTGTGCTGGGCCTGTCCTGCTTGAGAATTTAACCTGGCCATTTGTGAAAAATTTTCTTGATATTCTCCCCTCCACAATAAGTTATCTCCTCCAGATAGTACCGCACAACATAGCTGCCGCCAATCCCTAGGTGTAAGATTCAATGCCGCAAAAGATTCTACTATGGCAAGAGTAAAGGGGATCTGAGAGCCATGTGCCTCCACAGCTTCTTTCAATTGCTTCATCTCCTTAAAGCTCAAGATCACATGTTGTCTCAACATCTGTCCTGGATTGTTCAGATCAGGTACTTCTATGACCGGAGCAACTGCGTGTCAGGGCTGAAAACAGACACCTCCTCTTCTTCCTGAGCCCTCTTCAGTCTCCCACTCATCTCTCAGTCCCCAATGGGCCTCCCTCCTTCCCCAATCCTCATTATAAGCAGGTGGGGCTGAGAGCACACATAAGGAATCCTTCGCCTTACAGCCATTCGGCCATTCTAAATTACCTTAATTTCCTGTGTTAGCTGTTCTTCTTCATCCAATAAACTATTCTCTGCACTAGAGCTGAGGCTGTCTTCCCCATTTTTTGACTATCTGGTTTTGTACCCAAAAGCATTCAGACTTTGGTGCTAGCCTTGGTCCTGAGCCAGATTCCAAAAATTCCCCCTGGTATCCCTGATATTTCCTTTTGGTCCCTATATGACTCCTCTGTTGATCCTATGGACTGGCGCGTCTCCTCGTGTTTTTCTTCAAGTATTTCTTTAGCCGCAATGACTTCCTGTCTCATTTTCAATTCATCAGTAAGCAGGGCATTGCAGATCAGGCGTCGGAGTGAAAAGGTAGACATAAGGAAGCTATCAGCACTCTCCTTTTGTAGTTGTTTCTGCACGTCTCTATTTACCTGTTTCCAATCGAAGAAGTTCAAACCTCCACCTTTTAAAAATCATGGACTTGCTGCGGCTATAGTCTAAAGAAATCCTCTACAATTCTTCATTCAACCACAGTTCCTTGTTGCTCTAACAATTTAGTTATCTGATATATCAGGTCTCTCTTACTGCTTGTGGATCCCATTTTACCCCAATCCGTCCTTACAGGCCTAGGATGACCCCGTCTGCTACCCCTTCTTTCTCAGATCTCAGTGAAACCTCTACTTTGCCATGTCAGCACTGCAACTGTAGTTCTTTGAATGAGGGACGTCAGGATTAACACACAGCACAACTTCAGGTTCTGCAGACAAACCTTTATTCCACTTTCTCACACAGTATATATAGCCCTCAGTAGGGGAGGCCAAGTCAGCAAGAGCAAGAAGCTCATGACCATAGGGGTAAACATCTTTAAAAACATTGCTGAAAACAACAGATTGTTCTTGTTTTTGTTCTTGTTTTCAGAACAACCAACCACAAGAGTGCAAAACAGATCAAGTAGGAGTGCAAAGGCCTGTCCTCAAGGGACCCAACAAGTAAACAGGAGGTACATTGAAAGATATTTACAATACTCTATAATTGACAGAGACATCTTCCTTCCTGGACAGTTACCCAAAATTCTTTTGGACCACTAGGGCATCCATCTCCAGTCTACAGGCCCATAGTATCCAGAAGATGTTTCCATGAAGCAAGAAAAGTCCTAAATGTTTATAAATTTTAAATGTCATATTCTGAATGTCTGCGAAAGATTTGAAGAATGCCTAACTAATTGAAATATAGCTCTATATATCTAGAAAATCTAACTAACATGACTACAAGAATGACTATTATAGATGATTATCTATTAATATATATTTTAATTGTATATTACCTTTTTAAAAGAACAACACAAACACAATACCTCAAACAAGAACAGAAATATATATATATATATATATATATATATATATATATATATATATATATATATATATATAAAACAAAATTGACCTAAAACTCGTATAAATAAATCAAGATCAATACCAATTCAAATCTCTATAGCATATCCCCCTTTAAATATATAAAAAAATTATAAACAATATTTGGGAATATTTGCACAGTTATTTCTCTCCATACTGATACATTCTGTTTATTGGGTAAAGTAATTTTTGAGGCATTTTTGGGATATTCACAGTGACCTTTCAGGGGACATTGGTCCATCAAACCATATTAGCCTGAAATGAATTCACATGTTCTCATCCTCTGTAGAGTCAAAAGAAGAACCTCTTTTCCAAAGCACCATACACTTAGACCGAAATTATGAAGTCAAGATGCCTTTATAATATCCATACTGGCTTAGCTTAGCATCCAATAAAATAAAATGTCTCTTTGTACTTATCTCCTTCACAGTCAAAGAAATTCAAAGGAAAAACAATAATATACATAATCCAGACTCTCTGTGTACAATCCATTTTTACATGGTTTATTTTTCTTTACTCCTTTTATTCTATAATTTTCTGTACTCTGTCTCTTTAAAGACTTTTTATGATTTATTTCTTTTACAACTCTCTATATTCTTTTTTTTCTCTCTCCCAGTCCTACATACATTTACCCAACACTCTGACCAATTTATAGGTCTTTTTATCTGGATCTGTCTTTATTGCATATCTATGATAATTTTCTGACCAGAAGCACTTCTTAAAAGACTAATCCCTTCTTAAAACTTAAGCTGAGACATTACTAGGTCAAATAAAATACTGTGTGCTTGCTCTGCCCAGTCTAAAACTTAAGCTGTGCCATTAGTATGTTTTATATGTACTTCCTGCTTGCTCATCACAGTCCAGCATGGTAGAGGGGCTGCTCCTCTGGGCCATGTACATTGTCCCCGTTCCAGGCAGAAAGCTGGTCCACATTGCCATCAACCAAGCTGCAACAGTCTGCTCACCAACCCATTCCAAATGTTTGGTGTTACCCACAGAGGCAGAGTTCATGCTAACAGCATGGCCCATGTTCGGAAAGCTTCCATTTTGAAACTGGGTAGCTGCTACTGCTGAGTCAAGAAATTTTCTTTTAAAGGAGCTACGACAAGCTACCAGTTTTAAGAAAAATGCAGATAAACTTTGATTTTTGTATCTAAAATTTCTTTTAAAGCCCTCTCAGGTTGTATGTGAATTTAGTTGGCCACGTGGGTGCCGACCTATTGAAGATGGCTGCTTAGTTATTCCTGGCTGCTGAGCCCCGAAATAATCATGCAGAACTGTATTGACTAAATCAATGCTTGGCCCATTAGTTCTAGCTTCTTATATATCACTCTTATGCCTTAATTTAACCTATCTCCTTTATTCTGTTTACTACCACAAGGTCATGGTTGACCAGTAAAATTTCAGC
The DNA here is from genome assembly GCF_982192425.1 of Myodes glareolus. Lineage (NCBI taxonomy): Eukaryota > Metazoa > Chordata > Mammalia > Rodentia > Cricetidae > Myodes > Myodes glareolus. The sequence continues at coordinate 77,628,801 of NC_142031.1, read as the reverse complement.
ACATCTATCTCTGGTGGCAGATTCATGTCACCTCTCTGATGTTACCTTCTTCTTCCCAGCATTCTGTCCAGTCTTTCTTGTCTACCTAAGTTCTGCCCTAACAATGGGTCAAGGCAGTATCTTTATTCATTAATGGTAACCACAGCACATTGAAGGTACTCCCATATGACATACAGACATATATTCAACAAAAGATATAATGTAAACAAAACAGGAATGGAGAAATGTAGAATATTTTCTTAAAATATATTTTCTTTCTGTCCCATACCAGATGGCTCTTGACATGAGACAGAAATTCTGAATTTTTATTTTAACAACATGTTTAGATTTAGAGAAAGATACCCATTGTCCAACTCCAAAAACAGCTCTTTTATTTAAGTATAGATTTGTACATGTCCAGATAACCAAATTTTAACATGAAGACAATACAGCATCATAAGTCAGATTCCTCTTTGCTCCTTGATTCTTTCTGGATAGCTATTCTTTCATCTTTAAGCATCTAGATGTCCCAGGTCTCTGTACTATTTGAAGATGAGTATTTTTCTGCAAAGACAAGAAGAGAATACTGCCCCCACCGTTAAGAGGTTGTCTTCCAACCTGAATGATTGTAATTTCTGTGGGTGAGCCATCATTTCTCTTTCTTGAGAGGTTTCTCTTTTCCAAACAGACTCTTTAGTGTTCATGATAATATACCCAGTTTTTCTTATTCTGTGGAAACAAGAGCAATATCACTTCCCCAGTATATCATCTCTCCTAGTTTCCATTATGGGGTCTGAAAATTCTTGAAATACACTGGTTGATTTAATTCAGAAGTGTATTCTATTATTCAATGTTTCTTTGCTGCTGTCATTCCTTACTCTTTAGTGTTAAGAAAATGCAAGGTTGATAAAGCATTATGCAATATATTTCTGGGAGTGTTTTCTATCCCTTTCTGTTTGTTTGGCTATTCCTTTATAGTTTAATTTGATCTTCCTATAACAGCCTGATCTATGGGATTGCTCAATATATCTGTAATATGCTTTATATTATATGAAGCAAAAACCTGTTTCATTTTTTAGGCACATATGCTGGTCCATTGTCTGTCCTTTTTTATACAGGTATACCCATGATGATCATAACTTCTAATAAATGAATGAGTACTTAATCAGTCTTTTCTGAGCTCAAGCAGTTGCCCATTGAAAATTTGAGTTAAAGTCATTGGTGTGGTGTCCATATTTTAAATTTCAAAATTCTATAAAGTGGAATACATTCATCTCCCATATTTTATTCTTTTGAGTACCCTTTGGGTTACACTCTGCAGGTAATGGTATTTGGTTACAGAAAGAACAAGTAGGACATCTCTTTATAATCTCCTTAATTTTTTTCCATGTAATAGAAACCTCTTTCTTTAAAACTTTGCTGTTGATATGATGTTTTGTATGAAATTCTGAGGCCTTCAATAATTCCAATGAATAATTAATCAATATCTGCATTAACTAGAGCTAGAGAACCTTGCAGACATGTATATGATTGGATTGTATTATGTATATGGGAAAAACCTATTCTTGACTGTATTTTGAACCTGTATGAGTAACAGAGTCAATTATATATCATTTGGTATAAATTCAGTGGTTTCAATTTGCAAGACAACTCTTTCGGCATATTGCGAATCAGTAACTATACTGAGAGATCCTTTAAATCCCTTAGCATTATAAAAATAGCATATATTTCTGTCTTTTGGACAGAATTGTAAGAGTTTTGATCCACCTTAATTAATTCTTCTGATCTGTAACCTTTCCTGATTTATTTGCAATAGTATAAATTGTATGGGCTCCAATTACTGGTGCATCATGTACATTTCAGAGAAGAATCCAAGCAGTTCTCTTTCTAAAGTGGATTCTATCACTTTTAACATAATTTTTATTAATTTCTCCTAAAAAATTAACACAAGCTTATTGCCATGATTCATTGTCTTTTCTTTTCTTTTTTTTTTTCAATTTTACCAGCATAAAAGGAACTATAATCTCTACTGGGTCTATACTGGCTGGTTGACAAAGTCTCAATTTTCATTTTATAATTAATTCAGAGACTTTTATCACATACATTTTAAATTTTCACTTGGTTTATGTGGTCAAAAGATTTATGATAAGATAATATCTTCCCCCTGCATTAAAATATCTGTAGGGGAAATTCTGGAAGGCAATATAACAGAATACAATTAAGGTTTGGATTCACATGTGCCTCCTGTAGTTTCTTTTCAACAAAAATCAATACTATTTCCTCTTCAGCCATTAATTCTCTGGGACTATTTAAGTATTTGTCGCTGTCTATTTAAGTCATTAGTCTAATGTCCTCACTAAGCATTCCAAGATACGAAATTTGTCTAGTGAAGATAATGTCTCACTCCTAGACATATGATAACTTTAAAGCAGATTCCTATAATTAAATTCAACAGCACAAATTCTTTTATATAATTTTGTCAAATTGATGCTATCCCTTTCCTTAATATTGATCCATTTATTTAATGAGATTATATTGAAAACAAAGCTAATTCCTAGAATCAAGTAAAGGATGTAGAAGAAAAATCATGTAAGACTTGCAGAACACCTTCCTTACTATAAGGAATAATTATTGAACTTCTAGATTATCAGTCTTTTTTTGTAGTTTCTCAGATCTTACCTGTCATAAGGCAATTATAATGAATTGGAGTAGGTGTAATATTTGTTATTTGCCTGCAGGTGTCACAGTTGCATCCCCGTGTCCAAGAGTCTCTGGCAAGTTTTGATTTCTTAGGTACTGAAAGATATGCTTTGTTTAAAAAAATCAAGAGCAGTTATTAATGTGATCCAATTTTGCCAAGAGTTAGAGCCCAGAATAAAGAGAAAATCCAATGTTTTCCATCAGTGCGAGTTGCAGACTGTGTGCATGGTGACAATTGCAGGCAGCAGTGTGTGGGCTGGCATGTAAAGCACAGAGAAGCAGCATGTGAATTGCAAGCAGGCGAGTCTAAGCAACAGCCTGCTGCCACTGAGGGCCTTCTAGAGTTGTAGGCAGAATATTCAGTACCCAATGCATCACAGGACTGGAGGACCAATCCCAAAAAGTGTGGATTGGATCTCACGTTTGGGTGTGAGATGATAAGAGAAGATACAAAATAATCCCACACTACTTCAGAATTACGTATAAATAATAGAGGATTATTTCTTTAGGAGAGACTTACAGATCACTGTCCTTGATTACAATTCTCTACATGAATGGTGAACAGGAGCAGTGTCAAGCTGCCATAAGTATGAACCAGAAGCAAGAGAGTGAGCACATGCTTTACAGCTGCATCGATATTATAAGAGACCACACCCAAATGGAATGGTATCTTAAAGTCTATTAGCTGAGGGAGCTTTCACAGCAAAGACTTGTTACTATAATACTGAGGCTTGGGTAGGAGAACCAATTTCCAATGGTATTAGGAGACACCAAAATGCCAAATGTTTTAACTGTGGAAGAATAGAGCATCTGAGAATGGGATTGTATGCAAGGAATTTCTTGAAATAATGTCTCTTCTGGGAATGGCAAAAATACAAGGTCACATTCTTCTAGATTTAGTAGATTTGTCAATCTTCTATGTCAATGTAGATCAACAAAAGACCGATAAGGCAAGCCATTACTTCTAAGAAACTCCTTGGTGGGGGCATCTCACAGGCCCCCATGACAAATGTGGTTAAGTCATTCCTAGTCACTACAGAGAATATGTCCCACCAGAAAAACTAAAAAGTTTGGTGAATAATGCTGCAACACTGTTCTGAATGATGGAATAAACATGGAGGATGAATCAAAAAAATCCAGTAAGAAATAGAAAACGGACATTTTGGCAAATGATCAAAGACCAAAGCTAATAATAATGCATATAAAAATGTTGCAATTGAGGGATTATTGAAAATAGGTGCAGATGTGACTATCATTACTCCAGAATCTTGGCAACAAAGTCAGCCTATTCAAGAGGCAGATGTTCAATTCCTATGAATTGGAAACCTATCTCAAGTGAGTGAAACATGTGATAGATCAGATGCATAGGCCTGAAAGGACAGAAAGGACTGCTAAGGCCATATGTGGCTAATATTGCAGGGAATTTATAAGGTCATGATCTGCTGCAGCAACGGAATACCAAGGTCAACATTCCTGTAGTCCCCAAATCTCATGTTTCTGAGATGGATGTTATAAGGTTCTTTTAAAGAAAAAATGAAAAAGCTCAACAGCCATAGTCAATCAAGCTGTAGAAAAACAAAAGGCCACGAGCAGACCTTCGAGGTACTAATAGCACTTCCATTAAAATGGTTAACTGAGACAGCCATATGGGTTAAGCAACGGCCTTTAACACAAGAGGAACTGCAGGCATTAGAACAGTTGGCATGGGAGCATCTAAATGCTCACCACATTGAAGAATCAACTAGCCCTGGAATTCTACAGTATTAGTTGTTAAAGGAAAATTTGGAAAATGGAGAATGGTGACATATCAAAGAGATTCAACAAGATAATTCAACCCATGTACTCTCTACAATCTAGAATTACTTTGCATGCCCTGTTATCTAAAAGACGGCCTTATATAGTTATTGATTTACAAGATTGTTTCTTCAATAAAGTTTTACAACAGAAGAACAGAGATAAATGAGCATTCACAGTGCCTACTTATAATAATTCTCAGCCTGCTAGGAGATACCTTTTGGGCCATCCTTACACAGGAAATGGTCAGTGATCCACTCTGTGCTAACACTTTTTAAGTCAGTCATTGGAAATAATACATAAACAATTCTTTAAATCTATAATTTAGCTTTACATGGATGATATTTTACTATTTGATTCTCATGTAGATACTTTAGTAAGAATGTATGAAGAAGTAAACATAGCTTTGGCTAAATGGGGATTACAAATTTCTCCTAAAAAATACAAAATGTAGATTCTGTCAATTACCAGTTTAGAAAATAGGTTTACAGAAAATTAAAACTCAAAAGTCACAAATTAGTAAAAACTCGTAATAACTTTTAAAGATTATTAGGAAATATTCCCTTTCTATAACCAGCTGGTGGGATAACACCAAATCTAATGATTCATTTAAACAAAACTTTAGATGGTGGCAGAGACTTAAAAAGTTCCAGGGAATTAACAGCTGAAGCTGAGAAAGAATTAACTTAAGTAGAAGACAAATTACTTGAGGCAAATGTAAATAGGGTGGATCCAAATCTGAATTGCATTCTAATAATATAACATTCCAGATTTCCCCTGCAGAAATTGTCATGAAAGCAAAAAATATTATCTTAGACTAGCTAATTTTAACCACATAAACCAAACAAAATATTAAGAGCTCATGTAGAATAGGACTCTGAATTAATTATAAGAGGAATAATGACACTTTGTCAACTAGCAAGAACAAATCCAGCAGATATTTAAGTACCTTTGAATACTGATGAAATCCAAAAAAAATATATGGGAAAACAAAGAACCTTTGCAAAAGATATTGTGCTAATTTTTCGGAGAGATTAATAGCAATTATCCCAAACAATTTAAGTAACCTTATAAAGAGAATTACTTGGATTCTTCCCCAAATTGTAAGTGACCAATCATTAACTAGAGCCGATGCATAATATACTAATACAAGTGATTCAGGAAAGACAGGTTAAGAACCAGAAGATTTAATTAAGTTGGAATGAATCCCTTATAATTCTGTCCAAAAGGCAGAATTATATGTCATCTCATGATACTAAGGGATTTTAAAGACGTCTCAATATAGTTACTGATTTGCAATATGCAGAAAGAGTTGTCTTGCCTATTGAAGCCACTGAATTTACACAAGATGATGCAGAATTTATTTTATTATCCATTTAGGTATAAAATATAATCAGGGATATGTTTTGTCCCCTACACATAACATACATCTGATCCTATGTTTGTCTGTCAGGTCCTCAAGCACAAAGTAGTGCAGAAATTGATAGATTATTTCAAACTCTACTACATGCAAGTAGTACCCAAAGGGTACACAAAGGAATAAAATCTGGCAGATGGAAGTGTTCCGCTTTACAAAATTTGGAAAATTAAAATATGTACACCACACTATTGATACTTATTCAGGTTTTCAAATGAGAACTGGCTTTGAGCTCAGAAATAGCATATATAGCAATCATGCATTTACTAGAACATATAGCCATCATAGTTATACCTTCACAATTTAAGACATAATGATCCAGTATATGCCTCAAATAATATTAAAACATATTTTTATTTATTATAATATAAATCATATTAAAAGTATACAAACAATCCTACAGGACAGGCAGTTAAAGAAAAATCAAATCACACTATAAAGGACATATTAAACAAACAGAAAGGGATGAAAAATACCCCTGGAAATGATTGTATATTGCTTTACCTCCCTTGAATTTTCTTAATGCTAATAGGATAGAAACAATGGTAGCTGAGTGACATTGGATAATTAAAAACTTCTGAATTAAACTAGCTGGTGTACTTGAAAAATGTGTAGACCTTAGAATGGAAGTCTAGTGATGTGTTACATTGGGGAAGGGTTTTGCTCTTCTTTCTGCAGGAGAATAATACTATGGATGCCAATAAAATAAATAAAGATTCAATTTGAAAAGGAGAAGCCTCTTGAGAAAAAGAAATGACAGCACATCCACAGAGGTGCAATCATGCAGGTAGCAAGAAAATCTAATAAATGTTGGGACAGTTTTCTGTTCTTGTCTTTTTAGAAAAATATTTATCTTCAAAAAGTAAAGAGACTCTGGACATTCTGATGCCTAAAAACATAATAATATAGAAAGGATCACAAAAGAGGAATTTATCTTATGAGGGAAAATCATCTGCAGGTTAAAAACTCTGAACCTATATATTTATCTCTACTACCCAGGATAATGACCTTACAGTTGGCGAATGACTGGTAAAGGTTTGGGTGTTTGGGGTGGAAGTTTTGTAGATTCAGGGATCTCATTTGAAATAATAACAGCAAATTGAATGGAATAATTCATGTGAGCTTATTCAGACTAATAATAATAGTGAATAACAGAGTGAATACTTGTAAGCTATAATTTAGATCATTTACATTGGTATAGATTCTTGTATATTGATAAAATTCAAATTATAATTCGTATATTAAATATGCTCTTTTTCTGTTTACAATATTTGTACACCTATGCAAAGTTACTTTGTCATATTATGTGCATGCATGTCTCTACCTCACATTAAGAAATTTTGTATATTAATACAATTTTAGAATATATTTATCATATTGCACTATACATTTCTCCATCTGATTAAGATACTATACATTTTAAGGTCATTGTCCTCATTTGCTGCAAAGTATTTTAAAGATTATTTAATATTCTAATATGAAGTCTTAGTTTTTAAGTTACATAGGTATTAAGAATTATAGGTCAAAGTCATTCATGTTTTTCCTATTTATTCTTAGACTAAACAGGTTTTTTTTTAAATACGTAGAGATTGTATTCTGCATAGATAGGTAATCTTCACACAATTCAAAGAACTGTAGAATATAGATTTTAAGTAATTTACGGTTCCGTTGCTCCTGGCAACACCATTCTATTACTGAGAGAATGTTGAGTTCTGAAGACTTTCCACTTGGAGCTTGTTTTCTTCTGGGACCACTGGCCTTTGGGCAAGGAGCTGCCCTCGACTACTGACAAAATACACATTGTTTGCACCGGACAAACAGGATGCACGAAAAAAGACTGCCAAACTTTGCAAAGACAGGGTAAGGTGACTTTGAAAATATTCCTGCCTCTGAAAGTGATCTGTCAATTACTCTAGTCTTTAACCAAAGTTAGTTGCTCAAATGTTACAAACAGGACTTTGAATGATTGCCCAAATTTTGCCAAATGATTGGCCAAAGACCAGTTCTCTCTGTCATTTACTGCACATTTTGGAAGTTGCTTGATTGCACTTCCTGCCTAATAAAATTATAATATCTCCCTTCTCTGGTCATTGCTGCTGTTGAATACTAAATAGTCATAGTTACTTTCCTATGATTATTTAGCCAAGCCATTTCTAATACAAGACTTAGAATCTTAGCATGTGATAATTACTGAAACACTTAGCATATGTTTCTTGCTTAATATCATTTATACTTATTGTAATCCTAATTCTTATACTTGATATCTGTTCTAATTGTATATAGTTTTGTATTGAGTTTGGAACTCTCTTATTTGGGCAAAAGGTATAGGTTATGGGGAAGCTCTTTCAGTCAATGGCCTTTGAGAGCCTGGACTAGGATTGGACTGGCCTTCGGTACTCAAAATGTATGTGCCAGCTGGTTCTCTCTCTCCTATCTCACACCTTGATACTGGACTCTGTTCCTGTTCCCTTTTTATGCAACGGAGTGTGATCTGTGAGGTTTCCCTAAATAATCTCTTTATTATACTCAATTCTGAGTTAGTGTGGGATTATTTTATCCACATTCACCTTCATTGTCTGATACAAAAGATAACCAGTTCAGGCTCCATTTCCTCTATTACTAGAGGTCTTCATAGGGTCACTTTCATAGATTCCAGGAAGTTTCCACTGTACCAGATTTCCACAAAACTCTCAACTGCCACCCCTCACAATTACAGCATTTTTTTCTCAAACATGCCTCTCCTCCATACCTCTCCAACAGACCAAATATTTCCTACCCCTAATGTCACTCACTCAAAGTTCATTTGCAAAATTATTCTGCTTCCCCAATCCAAGAATATCCTTCTCCCCGCCACACCAGTGCTCTCCTATTTATCTAACCTGTCTGGGTCTGTGGGTTGTATATTGATTATCTTTTAATAAACAGATAATACCACTTATAAGTAAACAGATATATTTTTCTTTCTGTGTCTGGTTGCTTCACACAGGATGACTATTTCTTGTTGTATCTATTTGTCTACAAATTTCATATCTTTTTTCTAAAAAAATGACTAATACTTCATTGTATAAATGTGCCATAATTTCTTTATCCATTATTCAGTTAATGAGTATCAAGGTGGTTAAAAGTTTCTGAATATGGTGAATAAAGCCATTTTTTACATACTTAAACAGATGTCCTTGTGTTAGGATGAAATGTCCTTTGGCTATATGACCAAGAAGTACTATAGTTTAATCTAGAGGAGGATCCCAATTGTCTGAGGAATCACCAAATTGATTCCCTTAGTAACTTTAAATGTTTGCACTCCAACAAGCAATTGACAAGTGTTCCACTTGTTCCACATCCTCACCAGCATAAGCTGTCACTTGTTTTGTTGATCTTAGCCACATTGATAGGTGCAAGATGGAATCTCAAAGTAGTTTCATTTTCTTTTCCTGATTTCCAAAGGAATTAATCTTCTTTAAGTGTTTCTAAGTTATCTTCAATTACTCTAAAAAAATTGCTGTTTAGATCTGTACCCCATTTTTAATTGGATTATTTTTGATATCTAATTTCTTGATTTTTATATATTTTGGATATTAGACATCTATCTAATGTGGAGTTGGGAAAAATATTTTCCAATTCTATAGATTGCCTTTGTCTGATTGATGGTGTCTTTTGCCTTATAAAAACTTTTCTGTTTTATGAGTTCCATTTATTCTTTGTAAGTCTTAGTGCTGGCCCCTATCAAACTTCTATTAGGAGAGTTGTCTTTTGTGCCAATATGCTCAATATTTTTCTCACTTTCTCTTTTATAAAGTATAGTATGTCTAACTTTATGTTGCGTTTTTTATATTCATTTTCTTGGGCTTGAGTTTTATGCAGGTTGATGGATATGTATCTGCATATGTTCTTCTATATGCAGATATCCAATTTGACCAGCATCATAAACCTCTACAAAAGAGCCTTCTCTAAAGATGTCTGTGAGGAGACCAGGGTATAAGGTACTTTGACAAAACAACCTTTTAGAATAATAACAATTGAAGTTTCTAACCTAGGGCCCATTGGCACCATAGCTACAGGATTTTGAGCAGGATAATACTACCAGGCCTGAAATTTCATTCTATAGATTATGCTTCAAATCCAATCAGAAAGTAGTTATTTATCTCAAAACAGTCATACCACACATATAACAGAGGATATATCTTTTCTTACAAGTAAGTATTATAGCATTCAGAGCAAGGAATAGAAGGTTTAATAGTATCTTTTGGGAGAGGATGTTTTCCACTTATTTTGCAATTGATTTATCTATATTCTGCAGTTAGAGTGTGTGGTGTTTTATGCAACATTGTTGTACCATAGGAAACCAAAGCCAATAGCAATACCTTGTGCTATATAGACTGGTGTGAAAGAATCTGACCTATGCATTTTACCTAATAACTTACAGGGAGCTATTTAAGGCCTTGTACTATAATTTTTCTTCAGCTATATTAAACATTTGAGAGCAACATTGTTTGTACTCTTTTTCAAGTTGCATTTTGAAATTAACCTACAAATAATTTGGTTTCCATAAAGCTTTTTCTTGGTTTTGTTTAAGAACTTATGACCCTATTCTGTTCACATCTCAAAGATAGGGAAAAAATTTTGGGAGAAAATAAACTTTACTTTTTCAATTGTAACCCACAAACAATTACTTATTGATTATTTCTTAAGTCCATAAAGCAAATCTTTTGTAATTTGTATCAATATTTAATATAAATCAATGAAAAACATAACCTCTTATGGATTTTATCTTAGCCAACGTTGTTGGTACTAAAGAAACCAAAAGATATTTATGCAATAAGAAATCACACACCTATTTTCTTTTTTAATAATTTCTTTTATTTTCTTAAAAAAGAAAACAAAATTTCTTATTTCATTTTACAAAACAATCTCTTTTCTGACTCTCTTTCCTCTTCTCATTCGCTCCACCTACTGCTCACCTTGCCCCCATCAATTCCTCAGAGTGGGCTAGGCACATTACTTTGGAGAAGGTTCAAGGCCCTCACCACTGTATTCAAACTGAGCAAGGCATTCATCCAAAGTGGTATGATTCCCAAAAATCCAGTCCAAGCAGTAGAAACAAATCCTGGTACTACCACTATTGGCCACGCAGCCTGCCAGAGCCATGCAACTGTCACCCACATTCAGAGGAACTAACTCAGACTTATGCTGGTTCTGTCTCTGTCCTGCCGGAGTTGGTGAGCTCCCTTTAGCTCAAGTAAACTGTTTCAGTCGCTGTAGCTATCATGGTATAATCCTCTTTGCTCATATTTTCTCTCCTCCCTCTCTTCAACTGGACTTTGGAAACTCAGACTAGTGCACTGCTGTGGGTCTCTGCTTCTGCTTCCATCAGACACTGGATGAAGGTTCTAGACTGACAATATATTCATCTATTTGACTACAGGCACGGACAGTTTGGGCACCCTCTCCTACATTGTTTAGGGTCCTAACTGCGGTCATCCTTGTGGAATCCCAGAAATCGCTCCAGTACCCGGTCTCTTGACAGCCCCATAATGGCTCTCTCATTCAAAATATCTCTTTCCATGCTCACAACTCAGTCCTTCCTCTACTGTGACCATCACATTTTCCCAAGAATTCGTTCCCTTCTCCTTTCCTCCCCTCCTCCTCCTCTTCCACCCTCTTTTCTCCCCACACTCCCATGTTCCCAATTTTGCCAGGCAATATTGTATATTTACCTTTTCCAGGTGGATCTATGTATGTGTTTTCTAAAGTTCACCTTGTTACTTAGCTTCTCTAGGATTATGAACTATAAGGCTCAATATCCTTTTCTTTACAGCTGGTATTTACTTATGAGTGAGTACATACCATGTTTATATTTCTGACTGTGGGTTACCTCACTTAAGATGATTTTTTTCTAATTACATCCATTTGTTTGCAAATTTTAAATGTCATTTTTTAACCACTGAGTAGCACTCCAATTAGTAAATGTGCCACAATATTATTTTTTAACTCTTCTTTATTTGAGGGGCATCTAGTTTGTTTCCAGGTTTTGGATTTTTACATATAATGCTACTGTGAATATAGCTGAATAAATGTCCTTGTAATATGAATGAACATAATTCTGGGTATAAGCCCAAGAATGATATTGCTGGATCCTGAGGTAGATTGATTCCCAATTTACTGAGAAATTGCTATACTGATTTCCAGAATGGTTGTACAAGATTGCTTTTCCACAGCAATGGAGGAATGTTTCCCCTTACTCCACATCCTCACCAGGATAACTAACATTGGTGTTTTTGATTTTAGCCATTCTGACTGGTATAGGATAGTATCTCAGTGTTGTTTTAATTTGCATTTCTCTGATGGCTAAAGATGATGAACATATCCTTAATTGTGTTTTGGCTGTTTGAGATTCTTCTGTTGAGAATTCTCTTTTCAGTTATGTACACAATTTTTAAAATTGGATTATTTGAAATTTTGATGTCTAATTTCTTAGGTTTTTTTAAAATATATTTGGAAGGTCAGTCTTATGTCTAATGTGGGGTTGGTGAAGATCTTTTCCCATTCAATAGGTTATCTTTCTGTCTTATTGACTGTGTCCTTTGCTTTACAAAAGCTTCTCAGTTTTAGAAGTTCTCATGTATTTATTGTTGCTCTAAGTATCTGTGCTACTGGGGTTATATTTGGGAACTTGTCTTCTGTGTCCATGCGTTGAAGTCTACTTCCCACATTTCCCTCTATCAGGTTCAGTCAAATTTATATTTAGTTTATAAATCCAATTTTACTTGAGTTTTTTGCCTGCAGATAGATATGGATCTACTTTCATTCTTCTACATGTAAACATCCATTTATGCCAGCATCATTTGCTGAAGATGTTTTCTTTTTTTATTGTAAAATCTTAGTTTCTTTGTCAAAACCTGGGTGTTTATATTTCTGTGGATTAATACCTGGATTTTTGATTTGATTCTTTTTGTCAAACTGTCTGTATGTATATGTATGTATTCATGTCATCTGCAAATAGACAAAGTTTTACTTCTTCCTTTCCAATTTGAATTCCCTAGGTCTCCTTTTGTTGCCTTTCTACTCTGTGCAGAACATCAAGAACTATGTGATATATGATAGGACAGCTTTGTCTTGTTCCTAATTTTAGTGGAATCACTTTGAGTTTCTTTCTGTTTAATTTGTTGTGGGCTCTTGGCTTGGTGCATATTGTTTTTTATTTTATTTAGGTATGTTTCTTGTATCCATGAATTATCCAAGACTTGTATCATGAAGGGGTCTTGGATTTTGTTGAATGCTTTTAAGCATCTAATGAGATGATCTTATTATTTTGTTTCTTTTAGTTTATTTATACAGTGGATTACATTGCTTGATTTCTGTATATCTAGCCATTCCTATGTCTCTGGGATGAAGCAGACTTGATGAATCTTTTATATGCTCTTGGATTCAGTTTGACATTATTTTATTGAGTAATTTTACATCTATGTTCATCAATGATGTTGGTCTGTTGTTTTCTTGGTTGAGTCTTTGTATATTTTCCATATCACAGTAACTGTAGCTTAATGAAAACTAGTGTGACAATGTTTCTTCTGTTTTAATTATGTGGAATACTTTGAGATACAGGTACTAGTTCTTATTTAATTTTCTGGTGGAGTTCTGCACTGAACCCATTCAGCCCTGGCATCTTAATGGTTGAGAGGTTTTTTTAGAATTGCATCTATGTCCTTGATGGTTATATGTTTATTTAATTTGTTCACCTTGTCTAGATTTAATTCTGGTATGTGGTACCTATCCAGAAAATTTGAATTTATTCATATTTTTCAATTTTTTGGAGTACATATTTTTGTAGTATGACCTAAAATGATTCTCAGGATTTCATCAGCGTCTGATGTTATGTATGTTGTTATGTCCTGCTTTTTATTTCTAATTTTGTTAATATAGATATTTTTCTCGGCCTTTTGATTAGTTTGGATAAGTGCTGTATAACTCATTGGTTTTTTTAAAAAAGAATCAGGTCTTTATTTTTTTGATTCTTTCTACTGTTTTTATTTCTATTTTATTGATTTTAGCCCTCAGCCTGATTATTTCCTGGCACCTACTGCTCCTTGATGAGTCTGCTTCATTTAGTTCTAGAGCTTTCAGCTGTGCTGTTAAGTCATCACTGTGAGATTTCATCACTTTGTTTATGTAGTCACTTAGTGCAATGACATTTTCTCTCACCACTGCTTTCACAGTGTCACAAAGGTTTTGGTACAATGTGCCTTCACTTTTCTTAAATTATAGGAAAGCTTTAATTTCTTTATTTATTTCTTCCAGAATTGGAAATTCTATAAAACACTGTACAATTTCCATTAGTTTGTTGGGTTTCTGCAATTAGTTCTGTTGTTAAATTCTAACTTTAATACATGGTAATTCGATAAGATACAGGGGTTTACTCCAATTTTGTTTATGTTTGATGAAATTTTCTTTGTCATTGAGTTTGTGATCAATTTTAGAGAAGATTCTATGAGGTGCAGAAAAGAACATATATTTTTTGTGTGTTTGGAAGGAATGTTCTATTGATGTCTATTAAATCCATTTGAGTCATGACATGTGTTATTTGTCTTAATTCTCTGTTAAGTTTCTGTCTGAGAGACCTGTGCATTAGGGAATGTGTTTAAGAGCCATAAATCAACTGCCATTGCTGTTATGATATTAGAATGGGGTGTTGTATTGCTAAACATACTATAAAATTTAAATTAAATCTAGATTATATTATACCCAAAACAATACATAGAATTTACTGTAAAATGCATAATTCTATAGTGTCATGAGTTAGGATGATAAATTATAAGGTAATAACATGTTTTTTTTAAAATATTATTTCTCTTAAGTAGAGTGTTAGCTTCAATAAGTTAAATACAAAATCCATTTGTTTTCAGAAAAAAATTGGTAGTTCAATTAATCATTGTTTATTTTCAATAATGAAATCAAATAAAATGATTTAAAAAACCCTGAATGTTTGCTTTAGAAATATGTCATTACAGTGAAGAATACCTACAAGAAAAAAATTAGTAGCAGCACATTCTCCTTTGCATACAGCTATAGAGCAAGAAAAATCCAGTCAGTGTTGTTTATTGAGTGATTTCTTGCTTTGGACACTCTCCCAGGATCTTAACACAAGCCCATTCTGGTAAATTGAAGCCATGACTCTGAGTCTAACATCTGCATAAATAAGAACATTTATGATAATAATTCAATAACACAGCTTAAATGTGGATTTAACAACATATTAAAATGAAGGAAATTATGTTACTGCCATAGTCTTGTAATCTTCCTTACCTGAATACCAAGTCTTAACTTCACAAACATTAGTTTTTATAAACTAATTTCAGCCTTGTTAGAGGGATGACTTATAATGGTATACAATGATTTTTTTAAGTACATTCTTTCTTATTATAAGAAATAATGAAACAAAATATGACTTTGTTCTGTTGGTTAGTTAACTACTTTTAATTCACTTCTGAATATGCCTCTGTCTTTAGAGTATAAATATATAAATAGTGAAACAATTTATAATCCTAACCAAACCTAAAAATTTGATTATATAATTTTAAGTTTATTACGGAGACAATGTAATTAAATGATGGTTTGAAGCTCCTTATACTCATATATAAATTCTTGCAAATTTCTGCACAATTCTAACATGAACTTTGAAAGAAAAGACATGACTTTATAAATATCTTGGATATTTTTTAAGTGAACAGAACAGATTATGGTCTTAAAATAACAAATAATTCATTTTATTACTACAAACATTTATTTACAATCAATTAACACTGGTGATTTTCATTACAAGTCAGGTTTTCTTTCATTTTGTTCATATAATACTAGATAAAAAATTAGGGAGACATGATAATGCTCAATACATTGTTGACATGATATGGAAATTTTTGGATACATATTTGTTAGATACTATTTTAAAGTATATTTGAGAGAAGAGACATTTTAAATATTTTGTACTGGTTTGAATGAGGAATGTTCCCGATAGGCTCAAATACATTACCACATGCACAGGGTCTGAATTGTTGGTCTGTCAGGCAGAAGTTGAAGAACTAATAGAAGAATTAGATAGTTGGGACAGAGATTTAAATTTCATAGTTTCACCTCTCTTAGTTTTTATTTTATTTTGCAGTGTGTTTGTGATTGAAGACATGAGCCCTGAGTACCCTGCTCTTGCTACCATGCCTCCCTACCATGATAGACTCTTAATTCCTTTTGGAAATAAAATCAAATAAACTTTTATTCTCAAATATCCTTGGACACTGCATTCCACCACAATAGAGATATAGCTAACCTATAGTTTATATATTTGTATGGCATCACCAAACTTAAAATCAATATTATAGACCACAATTTTTTTATCTTTATGGCTGTTAAAAGTAGACTGGTGAATAAAAAAATAGCCATAAATTTATGAGATAAATAATGGAAATTTTCTAGGCTTAGTTTTAGCTTATTTTTAATGGTTTTATTAAGCTAAACCTTTTTGTTCACTTTCTGCTCTTCCTCCTCACTACCTCCTACCCTCTCCCATGATCCCAGTGTTCCCAATTTACTCAGGGGATCACTTCTTTTTCTCTTTCCTATGTAAATCCATATATTTCTCTATTATCAGATTCTCTGGGGTTATTGACTGTAGGCTGTTTTTTCCTTGCTTTATGTCTAAAATCCACTTATAAGTGAGTACATACTGTATTTGTCCTTCTGAGTTGGGGTTTCCTAATTCAATATTTTTTTTCTAGATCCATTCATTTGCCTGAAAATTTCAGTATGTCATTATTTTTTTATCTGTATGTAGTACTCCATTGCTTAAAAGTAATACATTTTCTCTATCAATTATTTGATTAAAGGACATCTAGGTCGAAAGGCTGATATCAAATATATTGATAACAGCTTACGCTGGAGAGTAAGTGGGTTAGGGGGTAAATATTTTTCATTGCCAGTAAGAGTGCAAACTTGCATAACTGTTTTGGAAATAAATATGACAATTTCTCAGAAAATTTGGAAACAATTTACCTCAACACACAGCAATACCACTTTTGGTTATATACTCAACGAATGTCCAATCGTATCACAAGGATATGTGCTCAACAATGTTTCACAGTGGCATTATTTTAATAACCAGATCCTGGAAACAACTTATATATCCCTCAAGTGGAGAATAGTTTTACCATGTTATTTCTGACTATTTCTCCATAATTCACTAATTAACCTAAATATACTTTACTAAAACCAAATGTTTTAATAATCTTTGCCTTTAAACATATACTAACCAAGATACAATTTTTGTCATACAATAAAATGGAAAAGTTTGTCCACTGGCCAGGTTTCTATATATTGAAAAGGCATCTGATTCCCATTGCCTAAGAAATTGACCTACTCACTGGGTAAGACATTGAGCGTCTCAGTGCTCTTAAAGTTTCAAAGTGAGTGACAGAGTGTAGTAAATATTTATACGTTCAGGCACAATTCAATGATATAAGCCTATTAATAATAGAATTTATCTTAGCAATATCAAAAAATTTCCTTTTCCATATTATTATCT
This sequence comes from Myodes glareolus, assembly GCF_982192425.1. Taxonomy (NCBI): domain Eukaryota; kingdom Metazoa; phylum Chordata; class Mammalia; order Rodentia; family Cricetidae; genus Myodes; species Myodes glareolus. Next base: position 77,611,345 of record NC_142031.1, on the reverse strand, counting down.
TAATAAATACATCAAAAACTGTAAAAAAGACCAGCCATGATGATGTCACATGTCTTTAATCAGAAGCAGGTGGATATTTGTGAGTTCAAAGCCTACCTGACTTACAGAGCATGTTCCAGGACAGTTAGAAATGTTATACAGAGAAACTAAAAATAATTGAGTAAAATTAAATTTCTACTGGAAATTTTAATTTTGTAAATAAAGAATAAGAGAAAATGTTCTAATGAACACAATATATATGGGTCTATGTACAAACATAAAAATACTTATACATATTGTTATATCATACACACAGACATGCACACACATATATACACAAATAAACACAAACATACACTCAGGTTTGAGCACAAGTATTTATAGCTGATTTTGAATGGAATTATCGTAGTAAAGATTAAAAGTCTTTGAAATAAAATAAAATCAGAATAAAATACTGATGTTGCTGTGTACACAACACTAAAAGAGTGTCAGTTTGGCTGGTAGAATTTAATATATTGATGAGAGGAGGGAGGCACTTCTGTGATGGTTTCTACTTAACACCATGGAGAGAAGCAAATAAAATTAAAGAAGAAAGTGAATACACAACTGATTTATAACATTAATGATAACGTTCTGGGTGATTTTGTATATTTGAAGTATTTTATATTTTAGATCTGAAAAAATCCTTAATCAAATAGGAGTGTAAGAGATGTAATTTATTTGAATTTTAAGTATTTAAATAACTAATGAGACCTACAATAAATTGTGTTTTGGCATCCACTTCATATACTGAATTATGAAAATCAGCTAATATTGAAAATATGAATCTGCTTCATTGCTTTTATGCTTTAAAATGCTTGAAAAAAATGGATTGTTCTTACAGGAAATTATTAAGAGATATCTGTATGCTTTTAATATAATACTAGTTTAATATATGCTACTTTATATGTTATTATAGATACAGAGCTTAATTAGAAAAAAAATATAGGAGAGGAGAAACATAAAACTTCTTTCAGTAAGTGAAGTAGTTGAGATGTAAATATATTATTGTTTAATTTATGCAATTGTATAAGTACTAATAAAAATATAAATCATATTCTCTTTTGATAAATGACTCCAATTTCATTCACAAAATGAATTTCAATTTAAATATCTTTTAAAGCAAGTTTTCACACAGGGAAAATTTTGTCCATCACAGGGGTCCATTAACCTTAACATAAACTATTTTATAGGCCTGCATTGACTAACAGTCACTGGTAAAACTGAGATGCCATCAATAATGACTGTAAGTAGCATTTTGTAGAATTCACTCAAAATTCATTGATCAGGCAGGAAGACAACATTGATGGGTTTTTTTTATATGTTAAATATTTAAAAATATACCCTATACTTTGCTGATAGTGCACTAGCCTAAGTAGTCACTGGAGGTCAGCACTGTTTCAGTCAAATCTCCTTGTTACTATTATTTTTGACTAGCAAATTTATAACTTTTAAGCATTGTGAAAATTGGATTGTCACATGGCATGATCTAAGGAATAACAATAAAGAACATATAACAAAACAGGAGTCTTTTATAAAGAATGATTCTTTAAATATAACTAAATATATTATATGGCAATATATTTAAATATAACTAGATTTATTGTATGGCATTTGAAACAAAATAAAGAGTTTCTGATAAAAGCACTGATCATTTTTGCTTCTTGAATTTATAAAAATGTGTCATAATGCATGTTTTCATTAAAAAGGTAAATTAAGAACTTTGTTTTCCTTTTGCAAGGGAAGAAAGCTTTAAAATTATCATAGGAACAGTGTTTCTCTTCTAAATTGCAGTTTATAATATATTTAAAATACAATATAAAATACATTCATGGTGTATTGATCACATTAGTTGCTTTATACAGATGAACAACACAGTGATCAGCATGTGATGCTGGAAGTTAATTTAGACTAGAACACCACTGACTTATCAATAGCAAGTATCATGTATTTCAGGAATGTCTTCAAAATCTGCGTAGTCAAAATAAATTAAAAATGACTATGTATCAAGTGGACTCCTGCTCAAAAACTACTTTATTTAGTGCTGTAGACTGATGAGTGGTGAGTGTAAAGATGCCTGTGAGCACATAAAAAAAAATCATGCTTGTAATAGAGGGAGGGAAGAGTAACAGACACCTATCTATCTATCTATCTATCTATCTATCTATCTATCTTCAATCTGTGTGTATATGTGTATGTGTGTGTGTATGTGTATATATACACATCTAGGATAGATAGATAGATAGATAGAGAGAGAGAGAGAGAGAGAGATAGATAGATAGATAGATAGATTTCATGTATATATACGAATTAGATATCGAGAGAATTGTAATAACAGATTTTATAACTGGAGTCCAATGTCAAAGCTTAAATACTTCCATATCATAGTATGTGTGATAATTAAGATAATGTGATTTAACACTAATCAAACTGCAAGAAATTTTAAGACAAAGATATTATGATTTAGTCCAAAGTAATCCTCGTAGAAGAGTATCTGGCTAGATCTAGACTGTTTTAATACCTATGTTAGTTAAGGATTTATCAACATTTCTAATAATAGGAAAACAATTTCCAATTTGAGAGGGAATACATTAACTTCAAAATTAATTCCACACAAAATTGCAAAGAATAATACATATGTGAGCAACTCAATTTCTCATATTTTTAAATGTCTTTTTGGGGTTCAAATTATTGATACTTATTTAAAAGACATCAGGGAAACAGAGAACCACTTAGAACCAGATCTAAAATAATTTAATCTTGAAAATTTTAATTTCATAAAAACTGCTGTGGAATCTTTAATCACAGCACTTGACAGGCAGAGGCAAGAGGGTATTTGTGAGTTTGAGGCCAGCCTGTAAGATCTACTTTGTCTCTGCAAATAAACAAAATAAAGCAAAACAAAAAAGAAACAAGCAAAAAAAATAAAAACAAAAACAAAAACAAAAACAAAAAACGAAGGAGAAGAAGGGACCATTGTCACATTTCAAGAAAAATATGTCCTCTGTCCCAGTTCGACCAGTGGAACCCAGTTGTCTTTACTGAGTGAGTCTAGAACATCTCCCATTCAACGATGTAGAAGTGCATATAGCACGTTTGCAAGGCAAACCCTGGCCTCCAGATTCATTTTGCTTAAGTCTCCAAGAGGGGAAAAACCACAGACCACACAACAGGGCACAAAACTGACCAAGACAAAGAATGTTCACTTTACTTATCGGTGGTCAGGTTATCAGGCCCTCAATGTGGTTGGGGTCTTGGAGGGTTCCTGAAAAATTGCACCAATTGTTAGGGTCTGATGAGAAGCTATCAAAGAAGACCAACAATCAAATACATATTAACAAGAATGCTTTATTATTCTGAACGTTGGGGTGAGGCTTGGTGAATCCTAAAGAAGGACACAAGCTCCTATTAAACGGAGATAGGGAATTCCAGAAAGGAAGAATTAGTCTGACCTGTTTGAGGGAGGAAAATTATTGTGGGGGCTGTTTGGTGGAAGGTCCTAAGTGGTTAGTGACCTTCCAATAACATAGTAGGGAAAGCTTTATTTAGTTATCAGAAGAAAAAGGAGTACATACTGAGCCAATAAAGGGGATCTGAGGGCATGCTGAGCCAGGAGAATGGGTCATGGGGTGCCTGCATAGCTAACAAAAGGCTATGGTTTTTCTGAGAACTGTCTGTTTAGCTCTGTCCCGTTTTATTGAACCAAAAGTAAGACTCAGATTTCTGTCAGGCTTCTAGGAAAGCCTTGTCTGCTTCCACCCCACCAGCTTACGCATAACAAATATCTGGTTGGAGTCACTTAAAAAGGAATTTGTTTACTCCTATTTATTGGGTAATTATTCCAAGATCTTTTGTACCCTTTATTTTGGACCCGTGGCAAGGTGAACTATCATGACAAAGCAAGAGAGAGAGGATCCTCATATGATAGTTTTCAGAAAGCAGTGGGTAAATGAAACCAAAAGGCATCAGGAGAACAAGAGAGAGTCAACAACAGAAATATTTTGTGAATCCTCCAGTGACCTATCTCTTCCTACTAGGCTTGTTCTAACTCTGAACTTTCAACTACCTCTCAATAATGACAACAAATCATTCAGTTTATTAAGCCATTGGCATCACCCGGAATTCTATCACTTACCAATATTTGGGAGCAAGATAGGGACCAAGGCCTCTATCATGTATCTTTATGGAAATTCTAAACTATAACACCACTGAAGAAACCTCTTACTAAGCTCTAGGAATAAACACAATTACAGTCTCTCATCATACTGAATTACTTTGCAAATAATTAGAGGGACTTTACTAATTTGCAAATAATGACTATATTCTAAAATATTAGCTATTTGAATGAATTATCATTTTTTTTCTTTCTAGTTACATTACTGGTGCCTTTTTTTTTTTATGAATTTCTACTTTTGGATATATAACAGAAGAGCTAGTGACCAAACTGTAACTAAAAGGCATTAGTGTGGGAAGTTCTTCTGTATGTGTATTTCTTTTATAGGTTAATGAATAATGTATTTCTTTTATGGGTTAATGAATAAGTCTATTTTGTCCAGTGGCTTAGCAGAAGAGAGCTAGGCAGGAAAACCAAACTGAATGCTAGAAGAAAGAAGGCAGAGTTACTGAGAAGTCATATAGATGCCATCAGAAACCTATTCACTGGAACTTTTCTGGTAAGTCACATCCATGTGGCAATAAACAGAATAATAGCGATGGGTTAATTTAAAATATAAGAATTATCAGAAATATGCTTAATCTACTAGCCAATCAAAGATTTAAATATTATAGTTTTGTGTAATTATTTCATGGTCTGGGCAGCTGGGAACAAAAAAGCAACCTCTGCCAGTAAATTGGCATGCTAATGTGGTCTACTATAACCACTTAAAAACTGAGAAAGCTTAAAGAGGAATTCTAGACACAAAATAACAGAGTTAAGCATGGCATTTGGGGAGCAGCATTTTCTTAGGTGGGCTCTCTTAGCTAGAAGCAAGCAGAGGCATGATTCCCATCAGAGAGGTCTTCCTAATTCTTTGGTATCTGACAAAAAAAAAGGTTTCAAAATGGTGGCATCTTGGGCCATGCTGCTATCATGAACTTTGACTTTTCAAGAGGCTGAGCATTTAAATGGGGTCTGTGGGCAGGGTGCTACAGTTTGCTTAATGACAACATGGCAACATAGTCCTGATGTGTGCCTAAAAATGGGGCAATGTACATGGCTTTCAGAGGCAGTAAGCGTGATTCCACCATGTTGAACTAGGTGAATCAAGCAGGCAGATCTGTGTTGGTTCAAGCCACACCAGCTAACACTAAAAAAAAAAAAAGTGCTTATGGTCAGAAAATAATTACAGATACACAATAAAGACAGATTCATATTTTTAAAAAAGGCCTCAAAATGGGTCACAGTGTTGGATAAATGTACGTTGGCTTGGGAGAAAGAAGAAAAAGAGTATAGAGAGTTATAAAAAGAAGTAAATTGTTAATAAAATAAAACAAAGTGTTTAAAGAAACAGAACAGACAGTCATAGATTAAAGGGTAAAAGAAAAATAAGCCACATAAAGATAGAAAACACACAGAGACTCTGAACTATGTATATTGTATTTTCTTTAAATTTTTTGACTGGACAGAGCTAAGTATGGAGAGAAATTTTATTGTATGTGTTGGTAAGCTCAACCAACATATATATTTTAAAGGTTCCTTGATTTCAAAATTTGGGTCAAAGAATTTGTTGCTTTGGAAAAGGGTTTCTTCTTTTGTTTCCACAGGAGACCTATAGAATCCTTCCAGACTAATGTGATTTGATAGAACAAGATTCCACAAAAGATCGTCATTAACAGTCCAAAAATTATTTTACCCAACAGAAATCAGGAAGCAATTTCAAGAGAAATATGCCCAATTCCCTAAATGATTGTTTTAAAATGTTTATTTACATTTAAAGGAGGATATATATGATATATCCTCATATATACATTTATATGATATATTAATAATTTGCATTGGTATGGATCTTGGTTTATTTGCATAAATTTAAGATCAATGTTGTATATTTCTGCTGTTAATTAAAGTATGTGTTTGTGCAGCTCATTAAAAATGTAATATATAATTAAGAAATATAGGTTCTAGAAAATCATCTATAATAGTAAAGTTTATAGTCATGTTTGTTAGGTTTTTAAGATATATAAAATTATATTTCAGTTTCATATGTTTCAAATCTTTCAGAGACTTTCAAAATCTGTGTGGCATTTAAAATGTTTTAAGAATTTACAAATTTTTGTGACAATTGGACACATATGCTCCTGGCATCACAAATTACTTCAAGCAGAAAATGGGCATTGAAGAGGGTCTTTTTGAAGTTTACAAGCCCATTGGGCAACAAACTGCTCTTGCTTGGACTTCTTGATGTTATGCTGTATCAGCTCGACAAGCAGGACCCACAGACAGACAAATGACTTCTGAACTTGCCTAAAGGTGAGATGGTCCTTCAGGATTCCTGCTTCATGAAAGAGTCTGCTAGACATTGTGCAGGACACAGAAGAAAGTGACTAACAAACTGCCTGAATAGGTAGAACTGTCTTTGAAATGTTCTGCTTTGTACAAAAATCTGCTGGATCCTATGGGCATGCAGACTGAAGATGGGTGCCAAAATGGTACAGAAGAACCATGAATGACTGTCCAGGCAGCATGATATGTCTTCTAATTCTAGAGATTTAGATTTTTCTTACAATGCACTTTCTTTTTACTTATGTAATATTAAACTTTTCTGGGTTCTTTGATGGTGTTGAAGCTTTGATACTTTTAATTATAGGTTTTCTTAGTTATAATAAAAGATAAAGTAGATTTATATATTGTAACTCTAAATATTGCTTGATGTCCAACACTTTATATGCAATTTTACTATGTTAAAGTTAATTTTTTTATTTAAATAGAAAAGGGAAAATGGTGTGGGAAGTCCTTCTGGATATGCAATGTTTTTATTAATTAATGAATAAATCTGTTTTGGCCATTGGGTTAGCATAATAGAGTTAGGTGAGAAAACCAAACTAAATGCTGGGAGAAAGAAGGCAGAGTCCATGAGATGCCATGTAGCCCCACCAGAGAAGGAACTTTCTGGTAAGTCACAGTCACATGGCAATACAAAAAATAAGAGAGATGGATCAGTTTAAGGTATAAGAGTAAGAGAGAAATATCCTTAATCTGTTTGTTGGCAAAGCAATACTGCAAATATACTTTCTGTGTGATTATTTCATGGTTTGGGCAGCTAGGAATGAACAAGCAGCCAACCCTATCAAGGCACTTTTGTTGTCCACAGAAGATGCAATTTTTCAGTTATGTATATAGTGCCAATAACAATAACATACTAATCTTTATAACAAAAAATGCATGATATTTCTAAACCAATTTATTAAATGTTTGACAACAATTTAGAATGGATTCTAACATATTAAGTATGTAGCAAATACTCAGTAATCACTGTGAATCAAGGAACATAGAGCACATCTGGCCAGTTGCATACTGATATGTTGTTAATACAAAATAAAACAAAATTCTAGACATGATCATATTTATTTTAGTCATAAAGGCAGACATGACCTGAGCTTTTCTCTAACTACTACAAGGTCAGAGAGTAAAAATGATCATTCTTGATTAGATTTTATCTTAGGTAATTGAGCTATGTAAATCAATGAATAAAAGGATCATTTTCAATTATGTGACCCTAACATGCAAAAGTATTAAACACATATGTAATTTAGTGTTTTATGGTAAATGTTTATATTACTAGTATTTGGGAGGCATAGACAAGAGAGTAAATTGTTTAAAGCTATGCTCAGCAATCAAAGAATACAATTTTTGATGCATGAAATACAGCTCAAGAATTCAAAATTGCATAATTGTGGACTATTACCTTGTTGTGAAATTATGGATAAGTTCTTTGCTATTATGCTTTAAATGGACAATTTAATCATGCCTAGTATGAGTATTAGAGAAGAAACAGTTGTGTATGCCCAAAACTTAAATATTTATTAATATCCTAGATGCAAATTTGACAGCATTAGTGAAAACTCCAAGACACTGACATATAACCTTAGCTTTTATTTCCAGAATTTAAATATAAGTTATAATACATAGTGTGTTTCTTTGTCATGCTTTTTTCTTATTACTATAATGGATTGTAAGTCCAACATCATCAAGATGATTTTAATATGAAAATACTCATAGTTACTTTAATATTAAGATCTCAATTTGTTTGTCAAGACATTTTCACAAAGGCATGAGACAACATTGCTTGTTAGATAATTTAGGTTCAGTGGATGATTTAATCTTTAAGTTTTTACCTATATTTAGGAAAGCTCAATTTAAGGAATGAAATCTCAGGTACACAGAAAAATCATTCTAACTGATGATGAAACCTTTATTCAGTTTATAATATCAATAAATAATTTTATGACATAAGGGAATTATTAATGTAGTATTATGTCAGATATATTTCTAAAATAAAAATACAAGGAATTGCAAGTAGAATATTACACATCTTCAAGATTTCTGAAAATGTAAAATATTTTTAAAATTGGTGATATCTCACTGCATATTTAAAACAATTTTAATTTCTTTAGGAACACAAACTAGGATTAGATAATAGTCAAATTAGAACACATACTAAAATATTAAGATAAGGAACATTCCACAATACATCAGTTTGAACATTACATATTGTATAATGAAACAGTCTAATTTCTTCATTCCATCTCATTCCATAATGGAAATTTTGGATCACTGAGGCCTAAGTCACCAAACAATCCCACACCAGTTTGGAATTATGGTTAATAAAGGGGTTATTTATTTAAGGGGGAAAACTTAGAGATCACAAGCTTAGACAACAGCCCTTGGCACAACCAGGAACAGAGTCTAGCAGTCGGAAGCAGAAGCCAAAAGCAAGAGATCAAGAGCAGTGCTACTGCTGCTTTTTAAAGCAAAAGAGACCATGCCCAAGTGGACTGGTATCTTAAAGGCTGTTGGTTGAAGGAGCAGATGGAGCTCCCACAGCACTTCTCACTTTTGTTTAAGAAAGAGAGTTCCAAACAGAATACAAAACAATATACACTAGGAAAAGAAATCAAGTATAAGATTTGAATTACAATCAGTGTAAACAATATTAAGCAAGGAATATATGTTAAATGTTTTAATAATCATTCTATCCTAAGGAGTCTTAGTCTTGTATTGAAAATGGCTTGGCTAGATCATAAGAGAAGGGTAACTATGACTATCTAATCTTCAACCTTATATAAGGCCTGAGGAGGGAGATAATATTACTTGAGCAGGCAGGAAGTACAATCAAGTAGCTTCCAAAGTGAGCAATATATGACAGAGATAATTAGCTACCTGAGCAATTACCTGAAGTCTCATTTTGCAACATTGAAGCAACCAACTTTGTCTATGGTCTAGCATAATTGACAGACCATTTTCAGAGGCAGGAAATTTTTCAAAACTGTCTTATGCTGTCTTGGCAAGATTTGGCAGTACTGCTTATCCATTTCCAGATATCATGTAACTTATCAGTGCTTGAGGAATTGTCAATTCCATGCCCAAAGACCAGTTTTGCAAAGAAGAAAACAAGCTTCAAGTGGAGTGTTTGTGATGTTCAACATTCTCTTGGGAATATATAGGTGCACTCAGAAGCAGTCATGTATTATGTTAACAAAACCCTAAGTTATTTAAATGACATGTTCTAAGATTTTTGAAGTGGTTGAAGATTCCATGTTTAAACAGAATGCAATATATATCTAAAGATCCTAATTGATTTCTCCTGTATGTACAACAAATACGAATAACTATTGACCTATAATAGTTAATTGCTGTATAACTTAAAGAGAAAATCTTCATGTCAGAATATTAAATAAACTGCATATAAATGTGCAAAAATGAGGACAGTGATTTTAAAATATTAACAAGCTGTAAGTATTTTGATCAGAGGTAGGAGTAATATATAATGCAGTATGAAAATATATCCTAAAAGTTGTATCAATATACAAAATGTCCTAAACCGAGGTAGAAACAAACATGTATGCAATCTGACAAAATAACTTTGCATCGATGTACAAATGTAAATAAAAGTAACAGATATAATTTGAACTTGTATTAATATACAAAAACTATACAAATGTAAATTATCCATTTATAATAGTTAATAAGTATCAAGTATTTTTATTCTATTACCAACTATTTTTTTTTTTTTTGCAAACATGGTTTCCACCCAAACCCTCTATCAAGTAAAAGTAATAATCAACAAGCCCTAAACAGTATTCCCCATGCTATGGACAAACTTTTTTGGGATATGGGGCATTGTCTTCTAGAATTGCTTCCCGCTGTCATGAGGGCAATGTCCTCTTAATGGGATCCTTCAAAAATTCAGTGGTAGTTCAGTTCCAAAATTACTGTCTAGTATAGTTGCAAACAATTTCTGAGCAGTTAATAAAATTTTGTTTTGTTTTGTTTTTCAAAGTTCTCATTTGGAGTTCTGACCAGAGTATGAGAAGTTGCACGATTTCAGCAGCTGGTACCCAAAACAAGCAGTCTTATACTGGTGCTGTATGCATCACGATATCATCTCAACTAGGTGGAGTAGGTGGAGTTGTTTCTGTGGGGCCCCATCTTCTTCCTGGAAAGTTCAAAGATTATTGCAGGAAAAGGATCTATAAGAAAATCTGTGTTCATCATGAAAAACTTAAACATAGTCATATAAAAATACATTCAATGAAGAATGTGATATAGACAAAAAAGGCATGAAGAAAATAAAATTTTTCCTAAAGTCTTGTATCTGATGGTTCCTAATATGAGACAGAAACTCTGAATATTCCTTTTAACAACAAGCTTGGATTTAGAGAAGTACGGAGCCATTGTCCAACTCCAAAAGCATTTATGAGTATGTGTATGTAAATATAAGTGTAAATAGTACCTGACTTCATAAACTATATTCTGTTTTCTAGATGCTCCTTAGTGGATAGTTTTTTTTTTTAATCTGTCAGCATTCAAGCATCCAAGGTCTCTTGAAGATGTATATTTTCCTACAAAGATAAGAATAGAACCCTGCCCTAACCCTTATGAGCTTCACTTACCTTTTCTCCTTTTCAAGAGGTTTCTCCTTTTCAAAGTGAATCTTTATTAATTTTGATGGTGTTCATAATTTTTTTTCTACTATGAAAGCAAGAGTAAAAACCCTTCCTCAATGTAGGACATCTCCTAGTTTCTATTGTGAGGACAACATATCCTTGAAAATTCAGATTTTTTCCATTATCCAGTGTTTCTCTGCTGCTGTTCTTCATTTCTAATTAGAATTAAGAAAATTCAAGGTTAATAAAGCATTATGCAATTTATTTCTGGGGATGTTTCCCATCCCTTTCTGTTTGTTCAATATATCTGTTATAGTATGATTTGGCCTTTCTAATACTCCCTGACCTGTAGGATTATATAGTATACCTGTGATGTGTTTTATATTATAATAAGAAAAAATATTTTGTTTTCTTAGATACATATGCTGAACCATTGTCTATCTTTATTTGTGCAGGTATATCCATGATTGCCATAATTTTTAATAAATTTGTAATTTCTGAATCAGCTTTTTCTGAGCTCAAGGCACTTGCCCATTGAAAACCTGAATGCAAGTCTATGGTGTGGTGTACATATTTTAATTTAACAAATTCTGTGAAGTGGAACTCATATATCTTCCAGATTTTATTCCTTTGAGTACCCTTAGTGTTACTACCTGCAGGCAATGTTGTTTGATTATAGAAAGAGCAAGAAGGAAAACTCTTTATATTCTCCTTAGCTTGTTGTCATGTAATAGAAAACTTTTTCTATAAAACTTTGCTATTGACATGATTTTTTTAATAAAATTCAGAGGCCTGCAACACACTTTCAATCAATAATTAATCAATTTCTGCATTGCCTTGTGCTAGAGGAATTGCGAATCAATAACTATATTAAGAGGTTCTTTAAAATCCCTTAGTACCATAACAATAACATATAATTCTACCTTCTGGACAGAATTATAAGAGCTTTTTTCCATGTTACTTAATCCTTCTAATTTGTAATCCGCCTTCCCTGATATATTTGCACCAGTATAAAATGTATACGGTCTCCAGTTATTGGTGCATCACATATACTTTGGGAAAGAACTGAAGAAGTTCTCTTTATAATGATTTTTTCTATCGCTTTTGGGATAATAGCTATTAATTTCTTCCAAAAAAAAATTATCACAAGCCCTTTGCCAGGGTCCATTGTCTTTCCATAACCTTTTTATTTCATCAACAATAAAAGGCACTATACACTCTGCTGGGTCTACACTTGTCAATTGATGAAGTCTCAATTTACCTTTTATTAATAATTCAGAGACTTTTTCCACATAAGTTTTTAAATTTTTATTCTGTTAATGTAGTAAAAAGATCCATTCTAAGATAATTTCATCCCTCTGCATTAAAATTACTATATGAGAAATTCTGGAAGACAATATTACTACAATACAATTAACATTTGGATTCACCCTATCCACATGTGCCTCCTTCAATTTCCCCTTAATAATCATCAATTCCTTTTCTGCTTCAGCTGTTAATTTTATGGGACTATTCAAGTCTTTATCACCATCTAAGGTATAGTTAAAATGTATTATTAGATTAGGTGTTATCCCAACAGCTGGTAATAGACTGGAAATGTCTCCTGATAATTTTTGAAAGTCATTAAGAGTCTGCAACCAGTCTCTTTAAATTTGTGCCTTTTGTGTTCTAAATTTTTGTAAACCTATTCTGTTACCTAGGTAATTAACAGAATCTCCTTTTTGAATCTTTTCAGGAGCAATTTGCAATCCCCGTTTAGGCAAGACTTTCTTTGCTTCTTCAAACATCTTTTCTAAAATATCTATATTTGAATCAGATAACAAAATGTCATCCATGTAATGGTAGGTTTTAGACTTAGGAAATTGCTTACAAATTATTTCCAATGGCTGGTTGAAAAATTATTGTCACAGGGTGGGGCTATTGAAAATTCCCTGTGGGAGGATGGCCCATTGATATCTTCTAGTAGGCTGAGAATTATTATAAGTAGGCACTGTGAATGCAAGCTTTTCTTTATCCTTTTAATGTATCCTTTAAATGTATAGTGAAGAAATAATCCTTTAAATCCATAACTATGAGAGGCCATCCCTTTGGTACCAGAGAAAGCAGAGGAATTCCAGATTGTAGAGGGCCCATAGGATGAATAACCTTGATAGCCCTTAGATCTGTCACCATTCTCCTTTGTCCAGATTTCTTTATGACACAAATACATAAGAATTACAAGAGCTGGTAGATTCTTCTATGTCAAGCATCTAGTTGCTTTTGTACCAGCTGTTCTAAAGCCTGCAACTTTTCCTCAGATAGAAGCCACTGCTTAACACATATTGGTTTCTCAGTTAACCATTTTGGAGGTAGGGCTCTTGATTCCTCTGAAGAATTATCAGTTGCTTTGTGTTCTTTTACAGCCCGAATGACAGGTCTCCATCATCTATAATATCTTCTCATATATTAACTCAGAAACATAAGTTTTTGGATCTGCAGAAATGTTAATCTGGGAATTCCATTGCTGCAATAGGTCAAAACCCCACAAATTCACTGAAATTTTGGCTATATAAGGCCTTAGTCTTCCTATTTGCCCTTCTGGCCCTGTACATTCAACACATCTTTTACCTGAGATATGGTTCCATTTCCCAGGAACTGAACATCTACATCTTGAATAGGCCAATTCTTATGCCAAGATTCTGGAGTAATGATACTTACACCCACACCCATGCATAATAATCCTTCAATAAAAATGTCATTTATACAAACTCTTAGATTTGTTCTTTTATCATTTACAGAAGTCTGCCAAAATATACATTTCCTCTGTCTTATTGGAATTTTTGACTGATACTCCGCATTTAACCCATCATTAAGACCAATATTACTTTTTACAGCAGACATTGGATATCTTTATTTTCGTAGTGAGACACATTCTCCACAATAACTGGGAATGACTGGTTCACATTCATCATGGGAGCCTGCGAGAGGCTCACCATGGCATTTTCCAATGGTATCGGGTTGCTTTGTCTATTTTTCATTGACCTACATTCATTGGTCCAATGTCAGCCTTTGCCACACCTCCTACATAAACCTTAAGGCTGAGTCCTCCTATTTTTGCCATTCCCAGAGGAGGTATTATTCCTAGGAATCCATTGTCTGCAATCCCTTCTCACATGTCCCGTTCTAACACAATTAAAACATTTGGTATTTTGATGTCTTCTCTTACCATTGGAAAATGCTTCTCCTACCCATGATTCAGGACCATAATCAAGTGTCTGAACATTCGTTGTATGCAAGACCCATTCATCCATGGGTGCTGATCTGCTCTTTATGGGCCCATGGATCTGTCGCAGTTAATGTTGGCATTCTCATAAACCAGAGATTGAATTATTATACATCTAGCTGTTGAGTCAGTTACCCCTATTTGTACAGACCTAGTTAGTCTTTGCAAAAAGTCACTAAAAATTTTTTCTGACCTTGTTCAATCCTAAAATATGTTTCAACCCTCTTTCTTGATTCCCGAATCCCATCCAAAGTTTTTAAAGCTGTTGTGCTACATAGGGACTAGGTATGGTCATCATAAAGAATATGATTCTTAGGATCAGAGTAAGGTCCTTTTCCTAGAATTTGATCTAGGAAAATCTCAAGTTCATTTGCTATTTCTTTTTGCATTAAAATTCTCACCTCCTCTTTAAAAAAAGAACCTACAAAGTAATTGTTGTCCACTTTCTAGGACTGCTGAGATTAACT